>NC_086451.1:131581619-131851619 GCF_028390025.1 Pseudophryne corroboree
CACCCTGCTCTGCTCTCCCACTTCTGGCCCTCGCCCCTCTCTTGCTGTTTCTGTTTCCTGAATTGTCCTCCCTCCATACCTTGTTCTACTCTCTCGTTGTCTCTCTTTCCTGATCTTCAACCCCACACTGCTTTACTCTCCTGCTTCTGCACCCCTGCCCTGTCCTGCCCGTTCAACTCCTGCTGTGTGCTCCCTGTTGCCGCTCTGTGCACCGTGTCATGTGTCCCCACTGCCCGCTTTGTACTCCCCCACTCTCTGTGTGTATCAGGCCACTGTGTGTATATATGTGTGTGTCAGGTCACTGTGTGTGTGTGTGTGTGTGTGTGTGTGTGTGTCAGGCTGCTATGTGTATGTGTCAGGCCGCTATGCGTGTGTGTGTTAGGCTGCTGTGCGTATATGTGTGTGTGTGTCAGGTCGCTGTGCATATATATCTGATTGTGTGTGTGTGTGTGTCAGGCCACTGAGCGTATAATTGATAGTGTGTGTGTCAGGCTACTGTTGTGTATACAGTATGTGAGAGTGTGTGTGTCAGGCCACTGTGTGTATACAGTATGTGAGGGTGTGTGTGTCAGGCCGATGTGCATATATGTGAGAGTGTGTATGTCAGGCTGCTGTGCATATATGTGTGTATGTGTGTCAGGCCGCTGTGCGTGTATGTGTGTGTCAGGCCGCTGTGCATATGTGTGTGTGTGTGTGTGTGTGTGTGTGTGTGTCAGGCCGCTGTGTGTGTGTGTGTCAGGCTGCTGTGCATATATGTGTGTGTTTCAGGCTGCTGTGCGTATATGTGTGTGTCATCCATTGTGTGTGTGTGTGTGTGTCTTCAGGCCACTGTGTATACGTGTGTGTGTGTGTGTGTGTGTGTGTGTGTGTGTGTGTGTCAGGCTGCTGTGCATGTATGTTTAGGCTGCTGTGTGTGTGTGTCAGGTTGCTGTGTGTGTTCAGAACGTTGTGTATATGTGTGTGTGTGTGTGTCAGGCTGCTGTGTATGTGTGTGTGTGTGCGTCAGGCCACTGTGTAAATCTGTATGTGTGTGTGTCAGGCCGATGTGCATGTGTGTGTGTCAGGGTGCTGTTCGTATATGTGTGTATGTGTCAGACCGCTGTGACTATATGTGTGTGTGTGTCAGGCTGCTGTGTGTGTGTGTGCCAGGCCGCTGTGCTGTTAGACCAGCTAGTTTTGCTGCAGAGCATCACCTACATCAGCACCAGTGTTTGGCCCAGTAGACAGCCAAGTTCACGGCTTGAGCACCTG
Source organism: Pseudophryne corroboree (assembly GCF_028390025.1). Lineage (NCBI taxonomy): Eukaryota > Metazoa > Chordata > Amphibia > Anura > Myobatrachidae > Pseudophryne > Pseudophryne corroboree. Next base: position 131,582,871 of record NC_086451.1, read on the forward strand.
CACCTGCTCCCAGTCAATGCTGCACTAGGCCAGGCAGAGGGCAGATCTGTCAGTCGCAAGTGGCTGCTGCAGACATGTGTAAAGACATTACAGTAATTACAGTACCTCCACTTTCTTACTCTGATAGACCTACACTACTCCCTCACTCTGCACCAAATCCCCCCACACACTGCTCTCCTACACTACCCCTCACCCTGCACCCCCATCCTGTACACACTTCCCTCCTACTCTACCCTTCACCCTGCACCTCCTTCCCACACACATTGCTCTCCTACACTACCCCTCACCCTGCACCCCCATCCTGTACACACTTCCCTCCTACTCTACCCTTCACCCTGCACCTCCTTCCCACACACATTGCTCTCCTACACTACCCCTCACCCTGCACCCCCATCCTGTACACACTTCCCTCCTACTCTACCCTTCACCCTGCACCTCCTTCCCACACACATTGCTCTCCTACACTACCCCTCACCCTGTACCTCCTCCCCACACACACTGCTCTCCTACATTACCACTCCCCCTCAACCTGCCCCCCTCCCTGCACACACTTCCCTCCTACACTAGCCCTCACCCTGCACCACCGCCCTGAACACACTTTCCTTCTACACTACCCCTCACCCTGCACACACTGCTCTACTCTACCGCTCCCCCTGCTTCCCCTCCCCACACACTGCCCTCCTACACAACCCCTCACCTTGTACCTCCTCCCTGCACACACTGACCTCCTACACTACCCCTCACCTTGTACCTCCTCCCTGCACACACTGCCCTCCTACACTACCCCCCACCCTGCACCCCTTACCTTCTACCCACACATACTGCTCTCCTACACTACACCTCGAACTGCACCCCCTCCCACACATATTGCTCTCCTACACTACCCCTCACCCTGCAACCTCTCCCTGTACACACTGCTCTCCTACTCTACCCCTCCCCCTGCACCCCCTCCCCCCACACACTGCTCTCCTACTCTACCCCTCACCCTGTACCTCCTCCCCACACACACTGCTCTCCTACACTACCCCTCACCCTGCACCAAATCCCCCACACACTGCTCTCCTACACTACACCTCACCCTGCACTCCCTCCCTGCACACACTTCCCTCCTACTCTACCCTCACCCTGCACCTCCATCCCATACACACTGCTCTCCTACACTACCCCTCACCCTATACCTCCTCCCCACACACACTGCTCTCCTACATTACCACTCGCCCTCAACCTGCACCCCCTTCCCTGCACACACTTCCCTCCTACACTAGCCCTCACCCTGCACCCCCTCCCTGCACACACTTCCCTTCTACACTATCCCTCACCCTACACCCCCTCACTGCACTACTCTACCCCTCACCCTGCACCCCCTACCTGAACACACTTCCCCTCTACACTACCCCTCATCCTGCACACACTGCTCTACTCTACCGCTCACCCTGCACCCCCTCCCCACACACACTGACCTCCTACACTACCCCTCACCTTGTACCTCCTCCCTGCACACACTGACCTCCTACACTACCCCTCACCTTGTACCTCCTCCCTGAACACACTGCCCTCCTACACTACCCCTCACCCTGCACCCCCTCCATGCACACACATCCCTCCTACTCTGGCCCTCACCCTGTACCTTCTACCCACACATACTGCTCTCCTACACTACACCTCACCCTGCACCCCCTACCCACACATATTGCTCTCCTACACTACCCCTCACCCTGCAACCTCTCCCCGCACACACTGCTCACCTACTCTACCCCTCACCCTGCACCCCCTCCCCCCACACACTGCTCTCCTACTCTACCTCACCCTGTACTTGCTCCCCACACACACTGTTCTCCTACACTACCCCTCACCCTGCGCCCCCTCCCTGCACACACTTCCCTCCCACTCTAGCCCTCACCCTGCACCTCCTCCCCAAAAATACTTCCCTCCTACTCTACCCCTCACCCTGTACCTCCTCCCTGAACACACTGCTCTCCTACTATACCCCTCACCCTGTACCTCCTCCCCCCACACACTGCTCTCCTACTCTAGCCCTCACCCCGTACCTCCTCCCCCCACACACTGCTCTCCTACTCTACCCCTCACCCTGAACCCCCTCCCCCCACACACTGCTCTTCTACTCTACCCCTCACCCTATACCTCCTCCCTACACACACTGCTCTCCTACACTACCCCTCACCCTGCACCGCCTCCCTGCACACACTTCCCTCCTACTTTACCCCTCACCCTGCACCCCCTCCCTGCACACACTTCCCTCCTACACTACCCCTCACCCTGCACCTCCTCCCCCCACACTTTGCTCTCCTACACTACCCTTCACCCTGCACCGCCTCCCTGCACACACTTCCCTCCTACTTTACCCCTCATCCTGCATCCAATCCCTGCGCACACTGCTCTCCTACTCTATCCCTTACCCCGTACCTCATCCCCCCACACACTGCTCTCCCACTCTACCCCCTCACCCTGCACCCCCTCCCCCAAAACACTGCTATCCTACACTACCCCTCACCCTGCACTCCCTCCCTGCACACTTACCTCCTACTCTTGCCCTCACCCTGCACCCACTTCCCACACACACTGCTTCCTACTCTACCACTCACCCTGTACCTCATCCCTGCACACACTGCTCTCCTACAATACCCCTCACCCTGTACCTCCTCCCTGCACACACTTCCCTCCTAAACTACCCCTCGCCCTGCACCTCCTCCCCACACATACTGCTCTCCTACACTACCCTTCACCCCCTCCCCACACACACTGCTCTCCTACACTACCCCTCACCCTGCACCTCCTCCCCACACACACTGCTCTCCTAAACTACTCCTCACCCTGTACCTTCTCCCTGCACACACTTCCCTCCTACTCTACCCCTCAGACTGCACCCCCTCCTTGCACACATTTCCATCCCACTCTACTCCTCACCCTGTACCTCCTCCCCACACATACTGCTCTCCTACACTACCCCTCACTTTGAACCTCCTCTCCACACACACTTCTATCCTAATCTACCCCTCACCCTGCTCCTAAATCCTGCACAAACTTCACTCCTACTTTACCCCACTCCCTGCACACACTACCCTCCTACACTACCCCTTGCCCTGCACCCCCTCCCTGCAAACACTTCCCTCCTACTCTACCCCTCACCCATCACATCCTCCCAACACACTGCTTTCCTACACTACCCCTCACCCTGCACCACCTCCCTGCACACACTGCTCTCCTACACTACCCCTCACCCTGCACCCCCTCCGTGCACACACTTCCCTCCTACACTACCCCTCACCCTGCACCTCCTCCCTACACACACTTACCTCCTACTCTACCCCTCACCCTGTACCTCCTCCCCACACACACTGCTCTCCTACACTACCCCCCTGACCCTGCACCCCCTCCCTGCACACTTCCTTCCTACACTACCCCTCAACCTGCACCTCCTGCCCGCTTACACACCGCTATCCTACACTATCCCTCTCCCTGCATCCCCCCTACACACTTCCTTCCTACTCTACCCCTCACTCTGCTCCTCCTCCCCACACACACTGCTCTCCTACACTACCCCTCAACCTGCACCTCCTCCCCACACACACTGCTCTCCTACACTACCCCTCACCCTGCACCTCCTCCTCACACACACTGCACTCCTACACTACCCCTCATCCTGCACCTCCTCCCCACACACTGCTCTCCTACACTATCCCTCACCCTGCGCCTCCTCCCCACACACACTGCTCTCCTACACTACCCCTCACTCTGTACCTCCTAACCACACACACTGCTCTCCTACTCTACTCCTCACCCTGCACACACTTCCCTCCTACACTACCTCTCACCTTACACCTCCTCCCCACACACTGCTCTCCTATACTACCCCTCACCCTGCACCTCCTCCCCACACACACTGCTCTCCTACTATACCCCCTCACCCTGCACCTCCTCCCTGTACACACTTCCCTCCTACACTACAACTCCCCTGCACCCCCTCTCTGCACACACTGCTCTCCTACTCTACCCTTCAACCTGCACCTCCTCACCACACACACTGCTCTCCTTCACTACCCCTCACCCTGTACCCTCTCCCTGAACACACTTCCCTCCTACTCTACCCCTCACCCTGTACATCCTCCCCACACACACTGCTCTCCTACACTACCCCTCACCTTGTACCTCCATCCTGCATGCACTGCTCTCCTACACTACCCCTCACCCCACATTCCATTTCTGCACTTTGTTCTCTTACACTACTCCTCACCTTGCACCCTCTTTCCACACATTACTCTCCAATTCTCTTCACTCACTTGGAGGGCTGCCATCCAGTGTCAGCTATTATGGGGGCCGCCTACACATTGGCTGAGAGTGGAACGTGTAGTCCCTTTAAAAAATGGCATCATGAGCTGTGATTGGCTTGCTTACGGTGCCATCTTAGAAAATCAAGGTGACCACGGGAAGCCAATAGCGGCTCATCATGTCATTGTCCCCTTGGGATCGCTTAAATTAGCCTGTGTGAGGCAGGGACTTGCTGTCTGGCAGCGGAGGAGCTGAGATGACCTCCTGAAGACTGCAAAGAAGTCTTAGTTGTCTGTGCAAGAGAGCTCAAAGGCCGCTGCCCCCCTATGTGACGATAGAGGAAGAAGATACCACAAGCCTTGGGGAGTGGGCAGCTCCCTAGGTGAAGATCAAAAAAGATGCAGCAAGTCCTGGGGAAGTGGTGGCAGCAACAAAAGAGTTTAAAGGCCGCTGCTCCCCAGGGGGTGTATTCAGAGTAGCTTCACTTGGGTGCACTAACATGGCTTTCCCCACATCATTTTTATTTTGTACAGTGGAGGTGAGCTACGGATGAGGAAGGCAGAGCAGCATGGATGAGGGGAATACAGTCCCAACATAGGAGGGGATAAGTATTTTTACCTTCCCCTGTGGGGTGGCAGCTAGGCCTAATCCTTGGGTGGGTTGGATAGGGCAACCCCTCCCCCAATAGTGACCCACAAAACTTACCTTCAGGATGTCAGCTACATGAATGGGGTAAGAGTGGTGTGGATAGGGGTAGATTAAGCAGCAAGTATTGGAAGGGAGACAGAGTGGTGCAGATGGGGGCAACGATGCAGATGGGTTGAAAACATTGGCACGGATGGGTAGAAAACTGGTGCAGATGGGAGAGAAGACAGTGTGCCATGTATTGGAGGAGGCAGAGTGACGTTGAAGAGGGAAACACTGAGCAGCACAGAGAGAAGGAAACGGTGGTATAGACAAGGCACAGGTGGGGAAAGACAGATGGTGCAGATAAGTTAGCACAAACTAGCACAGATGGGAGAACACAGCAGTAGGGATTGGAGAAAACAAAGCAGCATGGGGGTGTATAGGGAAAGTAAGTGTAGATGCATAGACCATAGATGGGGTATTATAGTTTTAGCAATTAACCAAGATGTTTGAGGGAGTGAAATGTGTATACTAAATGAGATGGATTTATGGAGTGAGAAGGATGTTGTAACAAGGTGGGATTGTTGTGGTGACCGAATGGGATGGTTGTGGGCACTGAGTGGGATTAGTGCACCACATAACTGCTCAGACCTTCAGTTGCATAGACTGCATGTGTGTTTTCCAATGAGCACACAAATCTGTGAATTAGCAGCTCCACCATTGTGTGAGTGACAGCAATCTCACTCTTTGAGAGTGCTGAATCTGCACTTACCCACAGGCTGTGATGGCATACCATATCTGTATTGCGCAAGGAGCACGTCCATTAAGGCGTCAACCTTAATGATCTGAATTTCATTGCTTTTTGGAGTTTGAGTGGAAGAGTTACAACAGGTTTCTGAAATGCCAGATCATGTGTTACAAGCCTTAATGGAACATGTTAAACCGTAAGGTTTTTTGTCTATGGAACTAAATATATATATATATATATATATAGTCCATGAAGACAGCCCGGCACTCCGTTGTCCCCATAGGGGTATCGCTCCGGTGCCCTCCTAGGGGTATGGTGGCCCCAATATGCAGGATGGAGGGGGACGGCGGCACTCAGAGTTTTTCACAACCAGGTAAATCAAAGCAAAAAGTGCATTTAATGGTCAACGTTTCGGGGGACGAACCCCCTTCCTTGGGACACTGCAAACTAGTGACAATACTAAGAAAAACAACTTAAATACCTTACCTATCCCGGGTGCCTGCGTCTGCATCCACGTCCGCGCCGTCCAGTGTGTGGAACCCGTACTTCCGGCAGCGTGTGGCATGCGGCGCCCGGAAGTCACGTCATCCCGCTACACGGACCCGCTGGTGACGTGGCTGCAGACAGAGGAAAGCTGGTTACCATGGAGACGCGATGCAGCATAGCACCGCTGCGCCGCCTCACGTGACACATGAAACATAGAAAAACATAATTCAAGTGCTTACATGAATAAATAAAGATAAAAAACCAAGTGTTCTATAAAATAATCAAACGATCAGAGATCGTGTGAACAGTGAATATAGATGAATAATGCATGAATGCAAAGGTTAACAGTTGACATCAGCCCTAAATAACCACTGGTGGAACAAACATGATCCTATCCAAAAAAGAACTAATTAAAAAACTTGTATACATCAAATCAATTAATCTGGACATCATTAAGTATATAAGGAGTGTGATCCCTACTTAGCCCTGTATTGCTAGCTGCCTAGACCTACAACAAAAACCTAATCTCACTCAGATCAGGGCAGAGTATTACTTAACGCTTATTCTAACTATGCGCTTTTTAAAAAAAACAAAAAAAAATGCGCTTTATAGAGGAAATATAAGGTTTACTTGTGAAAAAAGTTGTAGGCCAACTATTGATAAGAATACTGGAGAGAAAACGAAAATGGTCAGTGGCTGGTGCCAGGCCCACCTACAGAAAACACTGTAAATTAAGTTGTTCATTTAGGCCTCTGGGGTGGATGGAATCTAATTTAAAAATCCACCGGGCTTCCAATTGAAGTAATTGGGCTGCTCTGTCCCCGCCACGGGGGGAAGCCGGGATTTGATCCACAATTTTATACCTGATAGCTGCCAGACTGTGCCGCATCTGGGTGAAATGGCGACCAATCGGTCGCTCGCCATTTCACCCAGATGCGGCACAGTCTGGCAGCTATCAGGTATAAAATTGTGGATCACATCCCGGCTTCCCCCCGTGGCGGGGACAGAGCAGCCCAATTACTTCAATTGGAAGCCCGGTGGATTTTTAAAGTAGATACCATCCACCCCAGAGGCCTAAATGAACAACTTAATTTACAGTGTTTTCTGTAGGTGGGCCTGGCACCAGCCACTGACCATTTTCGTTTTCTCTCCAGTATTCTTTTCAATAGTTGGCCTACAACTTTTTTCACAAGTAAACCTTATATTTCCTCTATAAAGCGCATTTTTTTTTGTTTTTTTTAAAAAGCGCATAGTTAGAATAAGCGTTAAGTAATACTCTGCCCTGATCTGAGTGAGATTAGGTTTTTGTTGTAGGTCTAGGCAGCTAGCAATACAGGGCTAAGTAGGGATCACACTCCTTATATACTTAATGATGTCCAGATTAATTGATTTGATGTATACAAGTTTTTTAATTAGTTCTTTTTTGGATAGGATCATGTTTGTTCCACCAGTGGTTATTTAGGGCTGATGTCAACTGTTAACCTTTGCATTCATGCATTATTCATCTATATTCACTGTTCACACGATCTCTGATCGTTTGATTATTTTATAGAACACTTGGTTTTTTATCTTTATTTATTCATGTAAGCACTTGAATTATGTTTTTCTATGTTTCATGTGTCACGTGAGGCGGCGCAGCGGTGCTATGCTGCGTCGCGTCTCCATGGTAACCAGCTTTCCTCTGTCTGCAGCCACGTCACCAGCGGGTCCGTGTAGCGGGATGACGCGACTTCTGGGCGCCGCATGCCACACGCTGCCGGAAGTACGGGTTCCACACACTGGACGGCGCCGACGTGGATGCAGACGCAGGCACCCGGGATAGGTAAGGTATTTAAGTTGTTTTCCTTAGTATTGTCACTAGTTTGCAGTGTCCTGAGGAAGGGGGTTCGTCCCCCGAAACGTTGACCATTAAATGCACTTTTTGCTTTGATTTACCTGGTTGTGAAAGACTCTGAGTGCAGCCGTCCCCCTCCATCATATATATATATATATATATATATATATATGGGTGGTAGTCATGTGACCGCCGGTCGGCTGACCGACAGTCACATGACCTCCTCCGTGAGCCCGACGGCTCACTATCCCGATGGTCGGCATGCCGACCAACAGGGACTATTTCCAATAGTGGGTGTCCACGACACCCATAGAGTGGGAATAGAACCCGTGGCGACCGCAGGTCACCACCGAGCCCGCAGCGTGGCGAGCGCAGCGAGCCCGCAAGGGGCTTGCTGCACTCGCCCCTCCCCGCCGGGATCCCGGCGTCAGTATGCTGCCGGGATCCCGGCGTCGGTAAGGTGACCGGCGGGCAGGAGACCGCCGGTCACCCGTACTACATCCTATATATATATATATATATATAATGTAGAAAGAGTAAGAGAGAGGTAAAGAACCCAAATGGAAGCCAGGAAGAAAAACATTATATTTGTATACTGTATATAATTATATATATATATACATACATACATACATACATACATACATACATACAGTGCATCCGGAAAGTATTCACAAGCTTCACTTTTTCCACATTTTGATATGTCACAGCCTTATTCCAAAATGGAATAAATTAATTTTTTCCCCTCAAAACTCTACACACAATACCCGATAATGACAAGAATTTTTTTTTTGTGATTTTTAGCAAATTTAGTAAAAATAAAAAACGAAGAAATCACGTGCATAAGTATTCACAGCCTTTGCTCAATACTTTGTTGATGCACCTTTGGCAGCAATTACAGCCTCAAGTCTTTTTGAATATGATGCAACAAGCTTGGGATACTTATCTTTGGACAGTTTCACCCATTGCTCTTTTCAGCACCTCTCAAGCTCCATCAGGTTGGATGGGAAACGTTGGTGCACAGCTATTTTCAGATCTCTCCAGAGATGTTCAATTGGATTCAAGTCTGGCCTCTGGCTGGGCCACTCAAGAGCGCTCTGGAGCAGGATTTCATCCATGATATCTCTGTACATTGCTGCATGCATCTTTCCCTCTCTTCTGACTAGTCTCCCAGTTCCTGCCGCTGAAATCCCCACAGCATGATGCTGCCACCACCATGCTTCACTGTAGGGATGGTATTCGCCTGGTTTCCTTTAAACATGACACCTGGCATTCACGCCAAAAAGAGTTCAATCTTTGTTTCATCAGACCAGAGAATTTTGTTTCTCATGGTCTGAGAGCCCTTCAGGTGTATTTTGGCAAACTTCAGGCGGGCTGCCATGTGTTTTAATAAGGAATGGCTTCCGCCTAGCCACTCTCCTATACAGGCCTGATTGGTGGATTGCTGCAGAGATGGTTGTCCTCCTGGAAGGTTTCCCTCTCTCCACAGAGGAATGCTGTAGCTCATCGGGCTTGCTGCGGTTGGGCCGGATGACAGGATGGCGGGATTTCAATGTGAACACATACATTTCAATGTATGTGTTCACACAGTGCGGCTGGCCACGGCCGGATCCTGTTCTGCGGCATCAAGCAGAACAGGATCCGTGTGCACACAAAAACCCCCTCCTGGCCAATCGGGTCCCATTCAGCGGGCCCCGCTGTGCTGCTGTGTGTGCCTTTCCAAATCATGTCCAATTAACTGAATTTACCGCAGGTGGACTCCGATTAAGCTGTAGGAACATCTCAAGGATGATGGCCGCTGCATGTGATTTGGGCTGTGACACGGTGAGAGGATGCATGGAGACCCTCTGACCCCGCTCTCGAGAGCCGGCACATGCGCATAGTGGAGCCGGACGCCGGAAACGGGGTGGAAGTGACGTCATACGCTGTCCGGGACTACAATTATTTTAGGTATTTTATACACTTCTAAACAGTTATTTCTCATAAAACACCTATCGTTTTGCCTCCTAATGAAGACATAATAATGTGGGTCACTTTGAATCTGCATTATTTGACTCCTAGATTCTAAACCATTTAACTACAGGAAGTGGTCATTAATCAATTCCCAACCCCACTAGGTATATATAGGTGATATGTCCCACTTTCACAACACCCCTTGACGTAGTCCAGTTGGCTGAAACTTGTTGGGTGATACCTGTTTTAACCCATCTTCTCAAGTTGAGCAATTCTTGCACTTGTCCTTATTGTTGATATACTGATTTTATCTTGCTGTTTTTTTTAGATAAAATAACTGTCTCTTTTTTTTTATATATGTGAATTTTTAGGTGTTATTTCTCTTACATCCTAGAGGATACTGGGGTCCATTTAGTACCATGGGGTATAGACGGGTCCACTAGGAGCCATGGGCACTTTAAGAATTTGATAGCGTGGGCTGCCCCTCTTAGCAGACTCAGTTTAGAAAATGTGCCCGGAGGAGCCGGTCACGCTGAAGGAAGCTCCTGAAGAGTTTTCTACATTTATTTTCTATGTTTGTTATTTTCAGGCAGGGCTGGTTGGCTCGAGCCTGCCTGCTTCATGGGACATAGGGGAGGGAACCGCCCAACCTCTTGAAGGGTTAATGGTCCCGTTTCCCGCTGACAGGACATTGAGTTCCTGAGGGAACTATTAGCAAGCCCCACCACGGCAAGTGCACATTCCCGCAGCACGCCGCCACCCCAACAGAGCCAGAAGAATGAAGAGTGGTGAGTACTGAGCCGGCGTCCCGGTTAACAGGGCGCCGGCTATTTTGGCGGCACGAGAGTACAGAGATGCACGGCTTCTAAACGTGCGGAATGCGTCTCCAGACACAGCTGCATCTCAGTACACTGTACACAGTACCCAAACTGGCAAACACAGCCTGAAAACAGTTCTGCTCCATTTTAAGCACAAAAATTACCTCAGCCAGTATAAAAAAAAGCGGGAAGAATGCGCGCCATTGAAGGGGCGGGGCTTCACTATGAGAAGATCCAGCAGCTCACCAGTGCCATTTTCCCTTTGCAGTGGACACAGGCGCTGACTGAAAGGAACGCGCAGCTCCTCCGGTGTGACTCCAAATTACCTCAGCGGTACCAGGGGGTCATAGCAGGGGGGAGCGACTATTAGTGTACTAAGTCCCCTATCAGGGAACTTAGTCTGTGAACCGGCTAAGCTTGGCTTTAGTGGTAAAGGCGCGGTTGGGTCTGGCTCCAAACAACTCTGTGTCTACCTGAAGGGCTCTTTGTGTGTTACTTGTGCTTAACCTTTTCCTGTGTGTGTGTGTGTGTGTGCTGTCACATTTACATTATGTCAAGCAAAGAGTGTGTTTCTTGTACAGCGGAGTGTTCCTCTTCACCAGGGGGCTCACTACTGGGTATTCAGGGTTCACAGAAGAGCGGGGCTGAACCGGAGTGGGTTAATTCTCTTAAACGAATGATCTCCACTCTTTCTACAAAATTGTTCCGCAATGAGAAAGAGACGCAATACTTAAAACAAACTGTGGATGAGTTTATGAACAGAGACTCAGTCCCCAAAACAGTGTCTCAATCCCCTTCCATTTGTCCGCAAAAGCGATCTCTGGCCCATATCCTGCAGTCTGACTCTGATGCAGACAGGTCAGACATGGAGGAGGGTGAGGTGGATTTGGAGAGGGGGGCATGCGGCTCTGTCACATGGTATAGAGGCTCTTATAGAGGCTATCAGAGGTGTTCTGCATATTCCTGATAAGGTGTCAGAGGAGTGTGAGGAATCTTATTTTAACTTTTCTTGCGTCAAAGACATTAAATACCGTTTGAAGAACCATGGGTTAATCTGGATAAGAAATTTCAGATCCCTAAATGGTTGCTCTCATCTTTTCCTTTTACTCTGGAGGATAGGAAAAAATTGGAAAATCCACTGATAGTGGACACATCAGTCTCTAAGCTGTCACATAAAATTGTATTGCCTGTTCCTGGTACAGCCTCCCTGAAAGACATGGCTGACCGTAAAATTGAGACTACACTCAAATCATCGTACACAGCTGCTGCGGTGGCCCAAAGACCCACTATTGCATGTGCGTGGATCACAAAAGCCATTGCAAAATGGCCAGATAACCTAATTGAGGGGTTAGAGTCCTTGTCTAGGGGGGATGTTGTTTCACTCCTGCAGCATATACAGGACTCTGCGAACTTTATGGTGGAAGCCATAAAATAAATAGGCTTGCTTAGTGCACGCACCACCGCTATGGCAGTGTCGGTACGCAGGGGCTTGTGGATATGCCAGTGGACCGCTGACGTGGACTCCAGGAAAGGCATGGAAGGCCTACCAATCACAGGAGAGGCCTTATTTGGAGATGAACTAGACAAATGGATCTCCACAGCTACTGTGGGTACATCTATGTATCTTCCTTCCAGAGCCCCCCCTACCAAGAAGACTTATTCAGCTTCTAAGTTGCAGTACTTTCGAATGGGCAAATCTAGAGGTGCTTCTATGTCTTCCAGCACCGCAAGAGATAAACCACGCAAACCAGCAACTGCCAGTGCTGAAGAATAGAGTTCAGGCTCTGCTTCCTAAAAGCCTTCAGCATGACGGTGGACCGCGATGCCTGGAAAGCTGCCAGGTGGGAGCCCGACTACAATTCTTCAGTCATATCTGGTCAAGTTCGTGCCAGGATCCCTGGGTCATAGATCTTATTTCCCAGGGCTACAGCCTGGAGTTCCAAGAGCTCCCACCTCACAGATTCTTCAAATCAGGCTTATTAGTTTCACAAGAGGCAAGTATAACTTTACAGTATGACTCAAGTCATTGTTCTAGTTCCACCTCATCTGCAAAACAAGGGGTATTATACCAACTTGTTTGTAGTACCGAAACCGGACGGTTCGGTAAGACCAATTTTGAACCTCAAGTCATTGAACCCGTACTTTCGAGTGTTCAAATTCAAGATGGAGTTCTGAAAGCGGTGATCTCAGGTTTGGAGGAAGGGGAATTCCTAGTGTCTCTGGATATCAAGGATGCGTACCTTCACATTCCGATCTGGCCACCTCATCAGGCTTATCTACGGTTTGCACTGCAGGACTGTCACTGCCATTTCCTGCCTCTGCCATTTGATCTCTCCACGGCACCGAGGGTGTTCCCCAAGGTGATGGCATAGATGATGTTTCTACTCTGCATACAAGGAGAATACATAATTCTGTACCTGGACGATCTCCTGATAAAAACACCATCCAGGGAAAGGTTGCTGGACAGCATTGGTCTCTCAACCAAACTCCTCCAGGATTACGGGTGGATTCTGAACCTTCCGAAATCTCACCTAGAGCCAACACAGAGGCTCCCATTCCTGGGAATGATACTGGACACGGACTTGCATAAAGTGTTCCTTCCATTGGAAAAGGATCTCACTTCTGTGGTGGCTACAGACTTCTCACCTCGTCGAGGGTTGGAGGTTCGGAATTCAGAACTGGATTCTGTTAACTACAGACACAAGCCTCACGGGTTGGGGAGCAGTCACTCATGGGGTGCAGTTTCAAGGGAGATGGTCAAGTCAGGAAGTCATCCTTCCAGTCAACATTCTGGAACTCTGAGCCATATATAACATCCTTCTGCAGGCCTCACATCTTCTTCAAGATCGGGCCATTCAGGTCCAGTCGGACAATGTGATGGCAGTAACATACATAAACCGACAGGGCGGAATGAAAAGCAGAGCAGCAATGTCAGAGTTGTCAAGAATTCTCCTTTGGGCAGAAAGAAACACTGTGGCATTGTCAGCGGTATTCATTCCGGGTGTAGACAACTGGGAAGCAGACTCTTCCGCAGCAGACACGACCTACACCCGGGGGAGTGGGGTCTTCACCCGGAAATGTTCAGGTGCTTGACACGTCGATGGGGATATCCACAGATCGACATGATGGCCTCTCATCTTAACAAGAAGCTCAGGCGGTATTGTTCCAGGTCGAGAGACCAACTGGCAGTGGCAGTAGACGCTCTGCCGACTCCATGGGTCTATCTGATGGTGTACGTGTTTCCTCCACTTCCTCTGATCCCAAGAATTCTCAAAAGAATAAAAAGGGAAAAGGTTCAAGCAATACTTATTGCTCTGGATTGTCCAAGAAGGGCCTGGTACATGGACCTTCTGGAGATGCTCCTCAAAGATCCATGGCCTCTACCTCTTCGTGAGGATCTTCTGCAACAGGGCTCGTTCGTCTATCAGGACTTACCGCGGCTACATTTGACAGCATGGAAGTTGACCGGCTGATTCTAGCCAGGAGAGGGATCCCTAACAAGGTTTGCCGACTATGATCGAAGCCAGGAAGGGGGTAACGTCTAAGCATTACCATCATATTTGGAAGAAATACGTCTTTTGGTGTGAGAGCAGAAATTATTCTGTGGTGGAATTTCATCTGGTACGTTTTCGTGCTTTTTCTGCAGTCAGGTGTGGATGTGGACCTGCATCTGGGCTCCATAAAAGTCCAGATTTCGGCCTTGTCCATTTTCTTTCAAAAACAATTGCCTTCTCTCCCTGAGGTCCAGACGTTCTTGAAAGGTGTTCTGCACATACAACAACCCTTTGTGCCTCCCACGGCACCTTAGGATCACAATTTGTTGCTGCAGTTCCTCCAATCAGACTAGTTTTAACCGTTACAGGAGGTGGACTTAAAATATTTTACGTGGAAGACCGTCACACTGTTGGCCTTGGCTTCAGCAAGACATGTGTCGGAGCTGGGGATTTTGTCTCACAAAAGTCCCTATTTAATTTTCCAAGAGGACAGAGCTGAATTCAGAACTCATCAGCAATTTCTTCCTAAAGTGGTGTTTGCGTTTCACATCAACCAACCTATGGTGGTTCAGGTTGTCACTGACACCTCTGCTACTTCACAGTCTTTGGATGTTGTGAGGGCTTTGAAGGTGTAAATCAAGTGAACAGCTCATCACAGAAAATCGGACTCGCTGTTTGTTCTTTATGATCCCAATAAAATTGGGTGTCCTGCGTCAAAGCAGTCCATTGCATGCTGGATCAGGCTTACTATCCCACATGCTTATTCCACGTCAGATTTGCCATGTCCAAAATCTGTCCAGGCCCACTCTACTAGGTCGGTGGGTTCTTCCTGGGAGGTCTTGGCTTTACAGCTCTGCCGAGCAGCTACTTGGTCAGGTACGAACACGTTTGCTAAGTTCTACAACATAGAAACATAGAATTTGTCGGCAGATAAGAACTGCTTGGCCGATCTAGTCTGCCCCTTTTTTTTTACATTATTTTTATCTCTAACCTTATTTGATCCTTATTTCTTTGTAAGGATATCCTTATGTCTATCCCATGCATGTTTAAATTGCTCTACTGTCTTAGCCTCTACCACCTCGATACCACAAGTTCGATACTTTGGCCTCTGAGGACCTTCAGTTGGTCAATCAGTTCTGCAGTAACCTCAGCACTCTCCCACCCTATTTGGGAGCTTTGGTACATCCCCATGGTACTAAATGGACCCCAGTATCCTCTAGGATGCAAGAGAAAATAGGATTTTAAATTACCTATGGGTAAATCCTTTTCTCGTAGTCCATAGAGGATTCTGGGCACCCGCCCGGTGCTTTGTTCTTCCTGTACTGTTACTTGGTTAAGTAATGTTGATTCAGCCATTGCTGTTCTTTTTTCAAGTTTGGTTAGCTTGGCTTTCCTGTGTGTGTGCTGGTTCGGAATCTCACCACTTTCCTTATCTATCCTTCTCTCAAAGTATGTCCGTCTCCTCGGGCACCGTTTCCTATACTGAGTCTGGTAGGAGGGGCATAGAGGGAGGAGCCAGCCCATACTATCAAATTCTTAAAGTACCCATGGCTCATAGTGGACCCGTCTATACCCCGTGGTACTAAATGGACCCCAGTATCCTCTACGGACTACGAGAAAAGGATTTACAGGTAGGTAATTAAAATCCTATTTTTTTAACTCTGTGTAATTGTAGTGCCATACATTCTGTGAATTAAAACTTTGTATATATTTATTTATAGAAAAACGTATTGAGTCTTCCTATATTCATATGACACTGGTGGTCGCTTAAAAACCTTATCCGTTTTTCCAATTTACTAATACTAGCACCTATACCAGTGCTTATTGTAATTAAGGTAAAGCAGATGCCCTTTTACACTTAGGGAGTGTCATATGGAGATATATATATTTATAGATTTGCATATGGTCCAAATACCTGTGTTAATATTGGATACTGCCTCTTGGCGCAGTTAGCTTTCCTTGTACACATATATAGATTTATATCTAACTATGGTTTTAAGGTGCAATCTATAAGCATTAATTTGATGATATTCACATCCAAATTGTAGGAATAATAAAGGAATTACAGCTGATGTAGCCCCCTGTTTTTCAAAGCACCAAAAGTAATTGGACAAGTGACTCAAAAGCCATTTCATGGACAGGTCTCAGCTATTCCTTTGTTGTTTCTTCATTGATTAAGCAGGCAAAAGGTCAGGGTTTATTCCAAGTGTAGCACTTGCATTTGGAAGTTTTTGCTGTGAACCCACAGCATGCGGTTAAAGGAGCTCTTTGTGCAAATGAAACAAATGAAAATTAAATTAAGCTGCAAAAGCAAAAAAAAAAAAACATCAGAGAGATTGTGGGAACCTTAGCAGTGGGCAAATCAACAGTTTGGTACATGTGAGAAAAAAAGAACATACAGATGAGCACGGCAACATAAAAAGGCCTGGACATCCACGGAAGACAACAGCAGTGGATGATAGTAGGATACATTCCATTGTTAAGAAAAACACTTCACAACATCCAGACAAGTGAAGAACGCTTCTGGGAGTTAGATATCACCCAAGTCTACCACAAATAGAAGACTTCACAAAGCAAATACGGAGGGTTTACCACAATGTGCAAACATTCCTAAATTTAAAAAAATAAGCCAGATTTAAAAAAAAAAGTCAGCTCAGTTCTGGAACACCATTCTTTGAACAGATGAACCCAAGATCAACATGTACCAGAATGATGGGAAGAAAAAGTATACAGGGTTGGAATGGCTCATGATTTGAAGCATACTGCATCTTCTGTAAGACACAGTGTGATAGCATGTTCCTACATGGCTTCCAATGGCACTTGCTCACTAATGTTTATTGATGATGTGACAGAAGAAAGAAGCAGCCAGATGAATTTGAACGTTTAAAGAGATATGCTGCCTGATTAAATTCAGTCAAGTTCTGCAAAAATGATTGAATGGTGCTTCACAGTACAGATGGACAATGACCCAAAACATACAGCGAAAGCAACACAGGAGTTTTTGTAAGGCAAAGAAATGGAATTTTCTACAATGGCCAAGTACAATATTTTTTCTGGGCCCATTTACCCTTTCAAATCCATTCCTATGATTACTGAGGCTGGCTCATATTATAATAGGAGAACAGCATACTACAGATTTACAGTGTAACTGTCACAACTGAGGGCCTGAGCTGACGGGAGGCAGCCTCAGTTGTAGGGGCTGAGATGTAACGGAACCTGGGAGGTTGTATCAGACCCCTAGACATGTAAGTAACATGTAGAATAACTGCCCGAAGGCGTGACCACGACAACCAGGATAAAAGTCAATGATGTTTATTATGACAAACTCCGTAACACAGCAGCAGTAAAAGGAAACATAAAAGTCAACAGAGGATAAATACAATTCCTGGGTACTACAGGGTGGCAAGGGCCACAGGCACTGGTAGTGTGAGACAGTTCTAATAATCTTCTAGTTGGAAAGTCCTTACCAGGCCTGACTGTAGCAATGGAGAGAACCCAGGATCGTACCAGCTGATGTTCCAGGAAAGGCTGGGCTGCTGAAGGTAAAACGGCTGCTGTGGATACTGGCTGGAACCAGACTGTTGTTGGTACGGAGTGGATACTGGCTGGAACCAGTTAAATAATAAACGAACTTGAGAGCGATGAAATAATAATGAAGTTTGGAGTTTGAGAGCGGTGAAATAATAATACCGGTGGAGAGTGGTAAACTGCAGAAAAGGACACCGGCCCTTTAAGAGAAGCTATACACTGCTGGAAGCTGGGCTGGAAGCAGGTGATTGTTTGAGAGCGGTGAAATAATAATACCGGTGGAGAGTGGTAAACTGCAGAAAGGACACCGGCCCTTTAAGAGAAGCTGTACACTGCTGGAAGCTGGGCTGGAAGCAGGTGATTGTTGTAGCTGGAAACAGGTGAGTCCAGAATGGATCGGAGAGTCAGGCTACACCGCAGATGGAATGCTGGTGCGGGTCTCTATAGCAGAAGTCTGGAGACAGGAGCTGGAACCTGGAAGACAACCACAGGAGAGAGACAAACTGGAACTAGGTTAGACAACCAAAGCACTGACGCCTTCCTTGCTCAGGCACAGCTTACTTATACCTGCAGCAAGGAAGGGGTTGGCTAGGCAATTATGCAAATCAACAATACAGACAGCAGATTGGTGGAAATGATCAGATGACAAAATCCAAGATGGCTGCGCCCATGCAGACACTTGGAGGGAAGTTTGGTTTGTAATCCATGTGAGAATTGAAGCAGCAATGGCGGCGCCGGCCACAGGAGACAGGAGACGCCAGACTGATGAATGCACATCCAAACCACGCGGGCACAGCGGAGGCCGCGGCTGACGTAATCGCCACTCTGACACTTTGCATGCAGAAACTCAGGGACGGCGGCGGAGGCCGCGGGAGACGCCATGCCAGATGTAATATGGCGTTTACTGTGACCGCGTCTCAGAGAGACAGGAGAGGATGCAGGAATGTAAACATCAGGATAACAGATGGGATCCGGTCCTGGAGCGCTGAGCCAGCCTTAGGAGGCATCTGAAGGGTAAGTAATGGCGTCCAGATACCCGGATCGTGACAGTAACCTGCCTACCTGGTGTAGCCCTCTACTAGTTGGGATCTCATGCTATTTGGCCTTATTGGGGACAATCCCAGACTATATGCAGTAGTTAACTTTTGGGGCATGTTGCTAGATTCTTTTATTTATTTTCAATGGGGAACAGACATTTATGAGTGAATAACTATTCAACTATGGACCTAACTCATGTTTGTACACAAATGCTTTTGCAATTTTTTAGGCTACGGAAATGCTAACTCATTCGCAACGTATATGCAAAAACAAGGATCATCGGGCTATGAGTTACCTAGCATGTCAATGGAAAAACAAACAGTGCAACATCTGGTAGTAGAAAACAATGATCCATACAATTTAACACATTTGAAGGTCTAGCGACCCCAACAAGTAGGGTAACTCAGATAGTGTGTTTCAGTCATTATAGGAGTTACAGTAATTAAGTATAGAACTGTTTTTACTTCAAATCTGATGGCAGTGACACAAAAAGGATTAGTAGTGATGAAAATCTCAACAGTATATTAGTTCTTTGAAGCTTTCTGGTCAAAACTGGTCTCTGTTGGACTTAAAATTAATGAAGTACATAGTATCCACAGTCATTTAGGAGATAAAGAGGAACATTTCATAGCTGGTAGTAAGGTGTATGAACCAGGAGACTGTTTCATGGCCACCCTACCGGGTGACCTGGAAATGTGAATAGTTTGGGGTAAGGACGACTGAGTTTGACAGCTATGGGTCTAACTAGTACCCTTTTCCACACAGGAAGATGACGTCATCTCCAAGCACAGGCACTGAATCTGTGTGCAGTGTGAACAGTGCAGATTCGGAAATAACTCGGATTGGCGCTTCGATGGAAATTTGGCTGTCCTGTCCTACCAGTCAGGGCTGCCACTCCGGGCAATTTCACTAGCGGCAAGATGCCTACCCGAAGCGTCCCATTTACACTCAGGGATTTTCTTGTGTAGAGCTTCTAATTGCATGGTGTCATTGGAGGCATTCTACAAGTCATATATGCAGGTACCATGGGAAAGTGACGATCCCACACATGCCCTGTGCAATGACACCACTCTCACAACCCTAGTTTTGGCACTTACTAAAAGATGTGTTAGGATTTGGGGCTTGATTCTGATTTGGAAGTAACACACACAAAAAAACCCAAGTAACTGCACACCTGGGCAAATCCATGCTGCACTGCAGGTGAGGCAGATGTAAAATGTGTGGAGAGATTTAGATTTGGGTGGGGTTTTTCCTGACTGAAATCTAAATTGCAGTGTAAACTATTGTAAAACTAACATTTGTGGGCTACATGCACATGCATTTACCCTGCACAGAAATATACAGATACAAAGTTATATGCTTTTTTGCTTTACTTCCAAATCAGAATCAAACCCTTTGCGACTTAGGTATTCAATTCTTTTTTTTTTTTTTTATCTTTGCAGTTCACTGAGAATGACTTATTTTCTTTTTTGGGTTATTGGTTGGAAAAGGGTATAATGACACTTGATTATTCCTGTATGCAAGCTGTTTTTCTCAGGACTCATGTACTCTCTTAATCACAGTCTCACTCTATTTATTACTTATTCCATTTAATCACATATTCAGACAGCATGGGAAGAGAGGAATAAGAGCTGTAATATTTCAGTGCCATTTCTACGCAGTGTTTAGCAGATTCTTGATCGCTTTGTGTGACAAGTGCAGGAGAATCAACTCAGATTTCAATGAAAACACTTTTATGAATGACCTGTTTTATTACTGGCCCTAAATGCTGCTTTTACAATTTTCATGGATTTAAAAAAAAGAAGAGTACATCTCAATGTTACAGGGGACCCACCTCTTCATTGGGTATCAGGAATTACATGCAGTTCATGCGGCTTGAGTATGATATACCGGTGGTCAGAAGACGGGTGTAGTATTGTATGCCGGCGGCCAGGCTCCCGGCGACCAGCATACCGGCGCGTGAATCCCGCCCGCCGGCATAACGACAGCGTGGCGAGCGCAAATGAGCCCCTTGCGGGCATGGTGGCGTGCTACGCTATTTATTCTCCCTCCAGGGGGGTCGTGGACCCCCAAGAGGGAGATAAAGTGTCGGTATGCCGGCTGTCGGGGTTCCGGCGCCGGAATACTGTGCGCCGGGATCCCGACAGCCGGCAAACTGAAGACCACCCTCAGAAGACAGACTGCGGCATTCCAATGGAGAGAATCACGACAGGGGCTAGGCAAGTACACTTACCTTCCCCCAATGTCCCCCTAACCCTCCCTTTCCACAGCCTAAACCTAACCCTCCCCGTGGTACCTAAAACTAAACCCCCTTCCCACAGCCTAAACCTAACCCTAAACCTGACCACTTATCCCCACAGCCTAACTCTGCCCAACCCCCGTCCCCCCGGCTTACCAGTTTGCAACCCGGCAATCCCTTGTTCGGGATCCAGGCGGTTGGGATTCCGGCGCAGGGATTGTGGTCCATGCTGGGATGCTGGCTCCGGGATTCCGAGTATTGTCAGGATTATGACTACGGTATTTCGACCGCCGGGATCCTATCAAGATCCCATTCATGCAGTTACAGATGTGACACTGTTAAACCTTGCAAGTGTCAGGTAGCTTGACTAAACCTACATTTCTTACAAAATAGTAATCAATTGCAGAAGTGCTTTACTGATCTTATTTGCAACAAATGGCAAATGTGAATATGAAAAAAAAATAGGATTTTGAATACCTACCGGTAAATCCTTTTCTCGTAGTCCATAAGGGATATTGGGGACAGAATTAGTACAATGGAGTACAAACGGGTCCAAAGGAGCCAGTGTACTTTAAATTTCTTCCACTGAGTGTGCTGGCTCCTCCCCTCTATGCCTCCTCCTACAGCTCAGTTATAGGTAAAACAGTGCCTGAAGGAGAATGACATACTTGAGAGAAGGAACATAACAACAACAGGTGTGGTGAGATTTGAACACCAGCACACCAATCTATAACTTAGCCAGCAAAGTCTGGCAACATTAACAGCAACAGCTGAACAGGAACACGTAACAGAGAACCTGCAGAAAGTCATTGCACAGAGGCGGGCGCCCAATATCCCTTATGGACTATAAGAAAAGGATTTACCGGTAAGTATTCAAAATCCTATTTTCTCTAGCATCCATAAGGGATATTGGGGACAGAATTAGTACAATGGGGATGTCCCAAACCTTCCAAAACGGGCAGGAACGTGCAGAGACAACTGCAGCACCACCTGCCCAAACTGGGTATCCTCTTTGGCCAGGGTATCAAACTTGTAGAACTTCACATAGGTGTTCGTCCCCGACCAGGTAGCAGATCGGCATAGTTACAGGGCCGAGACTCCACGGGCAGCCAACCCAGAGGAACCCACCAATCTAGTAGAGTGGGCCTTCAGAGACTGAGGAACCGGTAAGGCTGCCGATGCATAGGCTTGTTGGATAGTAAGCCTAATCCAACGAGCAATGGACTGCTTTGAAGCAGGGCAACCCCTTTTTCATGCATCATACAGCACGAACAAGGAATCCGTCTTTCTGATCCGAGCCATCCTCATGACAGATTTTCAAGGCTCGCACTGTATCCACTGCCTCAGGAAGAGCAGAAGTGTCAGAACCGGACGGAATCACAATAGGTTGATTCAAGTGAAATGCGGAGACCACCTTCGGCAGGAACTGCTGTCCAGTCCTGAGCTCTGTTCTCCCAAAAGACCAAGGTGGTCATTCAGAGTTGATCGCAGCCAGCAACATTTTGCTGCTGCTGCGATCAACTAGTACATGCCCATGGGGGAGTGTATTTTAGCTTAGCAGTCCTGCTAAGCTAAAAATTTTCAAGCAAATCATGACTAGCCCTGGACATACATACCCTGTGCGTCAATCTCTGTGATGCTGGAGCCAGCTTTGACGTCAGACATCCACCCTCCGTTCTCCTGGACACGCCTGCGTTTCCCTTACCACTCCCCGAAAACGCCAGCCAACGGTCCGGATCCGCCCAGGAACGCCTTCTTTCTGTCAATCTTTTTGCGGTCGTCTCTGCAACCGCTTTCTTCGTAGGACGCGATGTAACCCGGCGACCCCTGTCGCCGGGCAACGTCGCGCACGTGCAGTGCGGCCGCCACGCATGTGCATTCCGGACCCATTCACACTGCAACGACAAACCACTGCATGCGAACGGGTCGGAATGACCCCCCAAGTACAGACTTTTGCAAGACAAGGCCCCAAATTCTGAGACATGCCTAGCAGAAGCCAGGGCCAGTAACATCACCGTTTTCCACGTGAGGTACCTATCTTCTACCGTCGTCAGAGGTTTAAACCAGGAGGACTGTAGAAAGCGTACCACTACATCCAGATCCCAAGGTGCCGTGGGCAGCACGACAGGAGGTTGTATGTGAAGCACTCCTTGCGAGAAGTTCTGTACCTCCGGCAAGAGAGCCAACTTCTTCTGAAATGAAGATGAAAAGAGCTGAAATCTGGACCTTAATGGATCCCAGACGCAAGCATTTATCCACTCCAGCCTGCAGGAAATGGAGGAACCTTCCCAAGTGGAATTCTGCAGAGGGATATTTGCGTTCCACGCACCACGAGACATATCTCCGCCAGATATGATGATAGTGTTTTGACATCACAGGTTTTCTGGCTTGCACCATAGTGGCAATTACCTTTTTGGAAAGCCCTTTGTAAGCTAGGATGTTCCGCTCAACTTCCATGCCATCAAACGAAGCCGCTGTAAGTCCGGGTCGACGAACAGTCCTTGTTGAAGAAGATCCCTTCTTAGTGGTAGAGGCCAAGGGTTCTCTACGGACAAGTCCAGGAGAGCCATGTACCACGCTGGATTTTCCAGCAGTAGCTTTGGAAATCCATGCGTCCAATTCACCTCCAGAGAGCCATTCACCTGTGAAGGGAAGAGATTCCACATGCGTTTGGAGTCAGCATCAGCAATCCACTGACGTAACCATATGGCTCTGCGCGCAGACACAGTCATAGCCGTGGTCCTAGTATTAGTATCGCCAATCTCTTTAAGGGAGTCACAGAGGACTCTTGCCATGTCCTGAATGTGATTCAGGAGAGTAACAGTATTAACTAAGATCATATCACCCGAGAGATCTTCCTTAATTTGATTAACCCAGGAATGAATTGCATGTGTCATCAAGCAACCTGCAATGACCAGCCTCTGAGCAACACCTGCAGCAATGTAAATAGATTTTAGAGTGGTCTCAATTTTCCTATCTGCCGGGTCCTTTACTGTAAAGGATCCCGAAGCAGGGAGTACCACCTTTTTTAGAAAGGCGAGAGACTGAGACGTCTACTGCAGGAGATTCTTCCCAGAATTTTCTGCCATCAGGGGCAAAGGCGAATGTATACAAAAACCGTTTGGACACCTGAAACTTTTTATCTGGATTCTTCCAGGCAATTTTAAATAAGTCATCTAATTCCTTGGAATCAGGAAATGTGACTGCCATTTTATCTTGTGGGAGGAAAAAGGACTGCTGATTAGTAGAATCCTCCAGGGGGAGCTTTAACACATCCCTAATAGCCAATATGAGGGGCTCAATACCCTGGGTGGGGGTGGGATTAGGGCTAGGGTATATCGTCATCAGTATCTGAGAGTAGTGCAGGTAAAGCACGTTTATGTGCACCCTTAGTAGACAGGGGGGGATGTTTAGCAGTGAGACTTGCCACTGCTTGTTGCAGTTCCTGAGTCTTATTGGCATTTGCAGTGAGCGGAGATGTCATATCAGACATCACAGTTTTGATAGCCCCCAACCAGGAGGGCTCAGGACTCTCCCCCATATTGTTACCAGCATTTAGAGATGCTGACTACATTGCTCACATAAGGAGTCAGATGAACTAGGAGAGAATCTAGCATTACATACACTGCATGACTTGTTTTACCATTGTGAATCAGAAAAAATAGGTACAATACACATACAACACAGCCTGATATTGATATATTGCAGGCCTGCCCTAGTGAATGTGAGGAGACAGAAGAGAGGACCCTAACACACCCAGCGCTGCACAACCCCAGTGAGGCTGTCTGTGTGTTTATGTAAACACCGTGAGACTGTAATTTGATAAAATCCCTCAGAGGGATTGTTATTGTGCAGTAATATAGCGGCTGTCCCCCTCTCTACCCGGTACCAGCGATCCAGGGACTGTTTGGAGTATCTGTGCAGGCTGCTGCTGCTATGCAGAGGAAGGCGCCAGAATGCCGCTGAGCCCGCTCTCATGTAGCTCCGCCCACTGCCATGGCACCGGAGCTACCTCTGTATATTTATACTGGCCATGTCTCCCAAGTTGTAAAACCTTACATAAATGCTTGGTTTACCCTAAAT
Organism: Pseudophryne corroboree; assembly: GCF_028390025.1. NCBI lineage: Eukaryota > Metazoa > Chordata > Amphibia > Anura > Myobatrachidae > Pseudophryne > Pseudophryne corroboree. The sequence continues at coordinate 131,608,006 of NC_086451.1, forward strand.
TAGCCAGTCTCACGCAGGGGCTATAGCGGGTCCCCCCCATGGAGGGACCCGTTTGCCACACCCGCGCTATTAGCTGCACAGTAAATGAGGGGACACCCATAGCGGGGTCCCCGGTTGGGAATCACCACCGATAATCACCTTCAGGCAGCGTTAGGGGTGTGCGGCATGCTGCGGCTGCGACAGCCAAGGCGCCATGCCCCACTGAAAAACAGCCCCTCAGGACCTGTAGTCCTGCAGTGGGGAAGCGGCTCTGCACCTCAAGAGGCCGGTGACCGCCCCCCAACTCCCACGGTGCAGGTATGCTGTTGCCCAAACAGCATACCGAAATAAATAAGTTTAAAAGAAATTGAAGAAAAACTCTGGAGCTAGCAGAGTATGCATCCTCTCTGTCCCCAATATCCCTTATGGATGCTAGAGAAACATATATTTCAGGAATAGCGCGGTCTGAATTTGCAGTAACAAGTACTAGTAGTTCTCTCAACTAAAATGACTGCATCCAGTGGGCTGTTGGCAGACAGAGAACACCAACACATGTGTCAGGACTAGATTTTATGAACTGCGGTTTACCGGAATTTGAAAAGCACATTGCTAAAACATTTGGGAAACAACAAAGATGCGCTAATTTTGGCATAAGGAACAGTTCCATAGCCTTTGGGCTTACATTGTCTACTGCACAATAAATATTTTCTTTTCTTGCTAATTTCCTTAAGGAAAGCTACTTCTCTCCTGTTTTAACAGCTCTGTGGTTACTGTTCCTCTACGAACTTACATCTGACATGAAAGAATCCTTCTATGCATGTTTATTCAAGTTTTCATTTTGCATTTTCACAAGCATGCAAGCAAATCCAATTATACCCATCTAAATATCTAAATTACAGTACACTGACAGTATGTTATAAAAACAGTTAAACCACAAAAAAAAAAAAAAATGGTAAGAAAAGAAAGACCGGAAAATAAATAACAAACATGCATCTGTATCCATTGGCGTTTAGTCACTAACCATTGGATAGAAGCCAACAACACAATTACAAGATTAAACAGACATGGAAACGTAAGCAGTGAAAGGAAATGAAGAAACATTCAGTCAATGAAAGTCACTAGATTATCTTCACTTAAAATAAAGATTTGTCAAAGATGTTTAGCCTTGAGACCATATTAGTTTAAGCATTTGGATCTTTTATTTCTCTATCACGCAGTATTACTTTAATGGCGAATGAAGTTATGGCATTCCTACTCCTTCCTGCTGTGCTAATAGGGCACTTATCTGATAAAGCAAAGTTACTGGACCACCAATTTACACAAGGGTGTGCCCAGATATGTAATGTATAGGAATAGTCATCTGATCCATTATATGTTTCATAAGGAACATATATTGCTGAACTTTAAGTGACTCAAACTAGAGTGTTCCTTCATCTGATAATAGATGTTCAGACCAGCACAAGTTACAAGAAACAGACATTTTGGGCAAACAAAATAATCCTGTTTTTCCTATAAGGCACAAGATGAATTATTTGGTAAACATTAACATTATTTTCATATTTGTGACAGCAGCTGATAACAAAGGGGGGAATTCAACTGTTGGCGAGTATCTAGCCTGAACAAATGTGCATGACAACCTTGCGGTTCCCATCATATGATGCAATGTTGAGGTTCGAAGCATTGTGAATGGCTACAGGGAGATGACTGGAAGTATGTGTGAGTGTGAAAGGGTGTTTATTAAAGTTGTATTATCATGGTGTGTGTCTTGAGTTTTTTAAATATTTATTTTACAGGGGACTATGTCACAACTGAGGGCCTGAGCTGACGGAAGGCAGCCTCAGTTGTAGGGGCTGAGATGTACCGGAACCTGGGAGGTTGTATCAGACCCCTGGACATGTAAGTAACATGAAGAGAAACCGCCCAAAGGCGTGACCACGACAACTTGAGTAAAAGTCAATGATATTTATTTATGACAAACTCCATGCATCACAGTAGCAGTAAAAAGTAACATAAAAATCAGCAGAGAAATAATAATACAGTTCCTGGGTACTACAGGGTGGCAGGGGCCACAGAGCTCTGGTGGTATGAGACAGTTCTTATTATCTGCAAGTTGGAAAGTCCTTACCAGGCTCAACTGTAGCAATGAGGAAAGCCCAGGGTCGTACCAGCTGATGTTCCAGGGAAAGCTGGACTGCTGTAGATAAAATGCTGCTGTGGGTACTGGTTAGAACCAGACAGGTGTTGGCACGGAGTGGATACTGGCTGGGACCAGTTAAATAATAAATAAAGCTTGAGAGCGATGCAATGTAGATGAAATGTAGAATTTGAGAGCGGAGAAATAATAATACCGGTGGAGAGTGGTAAACTGCAGAAAGGACACCGGCCCTTTAAGAGAAGCTGTACACTGCTGGAAGCTGAGCTGGAAGCAGGTGATGTTGTAGCTGGAAACAAGTGAGTCCAGAATGGATCGGAGAGTCAGGCTACACCGCAGATGGAATGCTGGTGCGGGTCTCTATAGCAGAAGTCTGGAGACAGGAGCTGGAACCTGGAAGACATTCACAGAAGAGAGACAAACTGGAACTAGGTTTGACAACCAAAGCACTGACGCCTTCCTTGCTCAGGCACAACCTATTTATACCTGCAGCAAGGAAGGCATTGGCTAGGCAATTATGCAAATTAATAATACTGACAACGGATTGGTAGGAAAGATCAGCTGACAGAAATCAAGATGGCTGCGCCCATGCAGACACTTGGAGGGAAGTTTGGATTGTAATCCATGTGGTCTGGAAAACAGTAATGGCGGCGCCGGCCACCGGAGACAGGAGACGCCAGGCTGACAGATGCACATCCGACCACGCGGACACAGCGGAGGCCGCGGCTGACGTAATCGCCACTCTGAATGCAGAAGCTCAGGGACGGCGGCGGAGGCCGCGGGAGACGTCATGCCAGATGTATAAGTGTTATGCACACCAGTGCCTGCAGGAAAGTACTGGTGTCAGAACTGTTATGCACTCCAGTGTCTGCAGGAATGTACTGGTGTTTGAACTGTTATGCAAAACAAATGGACTCACAGACAAACTGGGGAATATGACATAACGTACACAGAAGGTGATAGGGTAACAAAATACACACAAAGTGAACAGAGAAGCCCAGAGGCTAAGGAACTGGGTATCTCCCTTGTATTAGAACTGCTCAGATGGAAATAGCAAGATGTTGTGTTTTAATACGTAGAGAACCCGAAATGCTGTTGCTAAGGGCAACAGCAAAACCCTAAAGGGTTACCAACGGGTGTGGCAGTAAACTCCTTGGTCAGAGATGGAATGATAGACACAAGGAGAGACTCCACAATCCTGATTCTCACTTGCAGTGCACAGGTTTTAGCTTACTGCCACTAAACTGACCCCTGACACCTAGCACAGTGAGACAGGATTAGACAGGCAAGTCTTAGAATACAGCCGCAAACTTGCTAAGTTCACAGAGTAGTAACAGAACCCCAGCAAACTAAACGACTGACTCCAGTCTTACTGCTAGGTCTGGATTGGCAGAGTGTAATACCAAATCCCCAGGCCTATTTGCAGTAAGCAACAAACAAATACAAAGCTACACAGTGCTGGCTAACTTTCATGAACTGACTAACCAACAAAGATTCAGCAGCATCTGCTTACCCTGAAAAGAGGCCTTATAAAGCAGGTGCTGTCCACGCCCCACTCAGACCTCACAGACTGTGAGCACAAAAACCAGCACCGGATCCCCTGCCGTGCACAGAGCCTATAACCACTGCACAGCAAAAGACCCGAACCGGAGTATCAGCTGCGCTCAGGTTACTCCACTAGCACTTGTCTCCCGGTTGCCATGACGACGTGGCAGCACATGGCAGGAGACCCTAACAGTACCCCCCCTCTGACGAGGGGTCAAAGAACCCCTACCACCGGGTTTATCGGGGAACTGCGAGAAGAAAGAGCGTATCAGTCTGGGGGCATGAAGATCACAACTGCGCACCCACGACCGCTCCTCCGGGCCATACCCCTTCCAGTGCACCAAAAATGACAGCCGACCCCGAACCACCTTGGAGTCAAGAATCCTTTCAACAACAAACTCCCTCTGGCCACGTATCAGAAGAGGGGAAGGTCTTCCACTGGAAGAAGGATTACTAATCGCCCGTTTTAAAAGGGAACAATGAAATGTTTTATTGATACCCAAAGAACGGGGCAGATCTAACTGAAATGCCACCGGATTGATAACCCTGGTGATCTTATAAGGGCCGATGAACCGGGGGCCTAACTTATGAGATGGCTGTCTCAACTTCAAATTCTTGGTTGACAACCAGACGAAGTCTCCTAATTTGAAGCTGCAGGGTCTTTTCCGCTTATCAAAAACCCTTTTGGTCACTAATGACACAGACACAAGGGCTTTCTTCACTTTCCGCCAAATACCTCTAAGGACCGAAACCACAGAGGAACCACCAGGCGTGGAGTCCAGGGGGTCAAAAGAATTGGCCTTAGGATGATGCCCATACACACAAAGGAAGGGAGAGATCCCTGTAGCAGAGTGAGCCGCGTTGTTATAGGCAAACTCCGCCATGGACAGATGAGCAACCCAGTCAGTCTGACACTTGGAGACATAACACCTGAGGAACTGCTCCAAGGACTGGTTCACCCTTTCAGTCTGCCCATTAGACTGCGGATGGTAGCCTGACGACAAGCTGACAGAAATCTGGAGATCGGAACAAAATGCCCTCCAGAATTTGGCCACAAACTGGGATCCGCGGTCAGAGACCACATCAAGTGGCAACCCGTGGAGACGCACAACATGCAGCATAAATAATTCAGACAGGCGTCTGGCTGATGGCAGCCCAACCAGTGGAACGAAGTGCGCCATCTTCGAAAACCTGTCAACGACAACCCAGATGGCTGTCATCCCCGAGGATTTGGGCAAGTCCACCACAAAATCCATTGAAATGTGGGTCCATGGCTTAGATGGGATAGAGAGTGGATGTAATGGGCCAACAGGAACCCCTCTAGGAGTCTTATTTCGGGCACAGATGTCACATGCCCGAACCCACTGATCCACATCCTTAGCCACCGAGGGCCACCACACCGCCCTAGATAGCAACTCCCGAGTTCTGGCAATACCCGGGTGACCTGCCGACTTCTTGGCATGGAATTCCAGGAACACTCGCTGTCTTAACCTAGGAGGCACAAACAAAAGACTGACAATGCTAAATTCCTTGTCGTATAAACAACCCTTTATGAAGCTAAGAACACTGTACGCTGTTTGCTCAAGAAGTACCGTAATGGTACGCTATTTGCGTAACGATCGCTCAGCGGTAAGCGAGACGCTCAAGCGTCACGTTCGCTCACGGCCTAGTGATCACAGGACACGTTATTGGTTATGTCTAGGGGAAAGATTCGCTGTAACGTAGCATACGCTAGAGACCACGAGGAGGTCACCAGCGGTGCAGACGCTCACAACACTATACCTTGATATTAAACCTTATACCGATGAAACACACAGAATACCTTAACGTGAGTACAGGGTGTAAATGCAACCTTGTGTAACCTGACTATCTACAAAGCTGTTTGAGCGTCACCGACGCTCAAGTGAACACTTAACACTATAGTAAATACACTGATACTGGTTTAGGGTTCCAAAGCCTATTATCTGTATTATATCTAGTATACTTGTAAAAGAGTAACACAGTACAAATGATACACTACAATATAACAAAGACTTCCTAACCAAACACCTAACTAAGGGATAAACTACAATGCTATCCTGGTTTAACACAATACAATACAATACTATAAAGTTTAGTCTAGGGGAGATATGAGAGAAAAGAGAGAATAGAGAGAGAGAAATAGACACAGAGAGAGAGAGAGAGAGAGATTTGCTCACAGAAAGACAATGATTACGGAGAGAACTTACGCACAAAGGGTATGATCGCCAGCGCCTCGATATCCAGCTCCCGATTATCAGCAGATAACCGTTGATGAGAGAGTGAGAGCTGGATGTGGTCGGCCTGCCTATTTATGCTCCACACACAATGCAATCTCCTGGTCCTACAATCCCATTGTCCATTGGCCGAAGGAATTCGGCCCTGCATCATAACAAAAGGTCATAGGGTGATTCATACAGGTGGGCTGTGACGATTTCCAACAGCTCAGGTGGGTGGGAAACTGGGTTTCCCGCCGCATACCTGAGTATGTGCAAATCATAGAAATGGACATAAACTTCTTATGTCCATAACTATTCGCACGAGCGATTAATACGCTCCAAACCAACACCGGAATATTGCTAATTAAATACTCTTCCGATGGGTACCAAACACTGCAGTATGATTCCTGTTAAACCCTTCGTGCAATACAAAGAGGGATTCCTCCGCTCAGGGACATTCTATCTAAACCAAACTTACAGAAACTATTGAGGGGAACATGATCTATAAACTACATTAATTGTGAACTTTTGTAACGAATGAGTCGCACGCTACGATCACATAAACTCTACCGTAAATGCGCATACTGCGCGTGCGAGTGCACGCTATTGCGGGTATGCGCTTCCACGGGAGAGCGTACGCATGCGCAGCACGGACCAGTGTGCGGTGCAAATATGGCAACGTGCATTGAGACATTTTTCTGACTTTGACAGTCCACCCTTTGGCAGTCAATAATAACTGCCACAAAATATTTAAGGAGAAAAATGTAAGTCAGGGGTTAATTGATTTCCATGGTGGGGTAAGGAAGAAGAGAGGAGTAGGTGTGAAAAGGGTATGACCTAGTGAGAGAGTAGGAGCATGTGTGTATGAGTCCATGTTTGGAGGGTCATGTATCATCATGCCGTACGTGTGGTAAATCAAGCTTCGAGGTATTGCGAAGTATACATTTGAATTCCTTCTTATCCTGTGGTACAGGTCTGTGGATGGGCTGTCAAACTTTACCGAGCTCATTTCGGCTGTAGTTGTAACAAAATGGGGATGCACATTTTAGTTGATGATACATGAATTGGGGGGGGTATGTGGTTGCTGCTATCTGTGCCTGTATTCCCTATCGACTATGTGTGTTATTACCTGAGGGTTGCAGAGATGAAGATAAAGAACACTTACGAAAAATGCAATGATATTCTATGTCAGGTTAATGTACGTTCGTCGATTGGGGTCTTGATTGGTGTCGGTTGATTGGAGTCTTCTTCTTTGTGCTTTTGCTCATAAATCGTGAGTAAAGCAAACAACGTCCATGGATTTACAAAAAATGTTGGGCTAGCGTGATTTTAAAGTTCCTAGGGAAACTGGGGTACCCATGGCATTGTCCATCAAAATCTTGTATATCAGGTCGTCTGCTCTTCTTCTTTCCATCTTTCCGTTGTCGGCCCCTTGGCTCATCAAATCCTTCGTCTACGTGGGTCTTTGTACCTCGGAGGAAAACATAGAAATGGGTGAAAGACGGACCGTATACTCATTACATCATTACGTCATGGTTTCTAGCATTGGGTCATAAATCAAATCCAGGTTAATTACAGTTTCCTCACTCCTTAAGCTCATCACTTTCGTACTTTGCTTGCACCTCATCAAAGCCTGCCCGCATCTAAATATCAATCCAAACGATATAACGACACCCAAAATACACAGTAGAAACTTTCCAACATCCATTATGACTCCTTGAGCCCACTCTCCCAAACCGGAGAACCAATTTCGCGGGTTCAACCATGACACCCAACCAGTCAGCTCATTACCTACAGCAGCAAGGGTGAGATTGTGTTTTCGACGAAATTCCCACTTTAATTGCAGAATATCATCCATCTTTTGGTCTATGACCTCTACCGGATCCTCGGTGCTATTTGTGATATACGTGCAACACTTTATGCCGTACTGTGTTGCCAATGTAACACAATATCCGCCTGTTACTGCTGTAAGATAATTAAGAACCATCCTATGCTGAACTAGTTCTGTTTTGTAAGCTTGAAGTTCTCTTCCAGTGTATCTAAACGTGTCATCATACATTTCAGTGATATTATCTAACAAATTGGCGAGTGCGGAAATGTATCTATAATTCATCACACCTCGAGCGGTGCGAGTGAAATCTAACGCTACCAGAACCTGAATCCCGGTGGATTCATGGATAAGATCAGAGGCCGGATGCTCTAACCTTTCTGACAGTTGTCTTTTAACGAGGTGCTCGTAGTGAGTGTGAGTATAAGGAGCTTGGGCACCACGGTGTATGTCCTTCATTTTGTCATGTGTAACAGTCATCACTTCAGGCAATACTTTTCCAATATAACACAATCCTTCAGAGTTTGGGGCAAGCCACTTGTACGCCTTTCTCCCGCATATGAAATATGCATCATCGGGGAGAACATAAGGGACGGAGAAGGACATGACCATGTTACAAACCTTCCAGGTGAAATCTCCTGACCCTAATTCTTCCATCTGTCTAATGCACGTATCAGTTTGTACGATATGTGCACAGTATCCTGGTGATACCTCTCCAACTCTAGTAATCCTATTTCCTAAGGTATATCGATACCGGAAAGATTTTCCTCTACTGGCTATGTGGCGTACGAGCTCTGTATCTGTAGGCATTCTATCTGCTCTGTGTGAAAAGGTCATGGTAAGGTTGCTCCATGACACTTCCCAATTTCCCGGTTTTCTGGGATTGGAGATGTTAAAACATATGAGGGACCTATCCACATGGTATTGGTGGAGCTTCAAACTAGGAGGGCTGGAGATGTTAAACCTCCGGTCCACCGGTCTCCCACCACTTAGCTCAAGTACCTCCCCTAACGTTAAAGGAAATGGTACTAGCCCTGATTTGCTGTGACCCTGAGGTACTTGAGAGCATACCCAACAATCTGTTTGGTTCAACACGTTACCCACTAGAGAGTGATAGTCACTCAATGGATGCCGGTCCATATGGATATTAAAACTGGATTGGCATTACTTTGTTACAGAGCCTACAGATACAACTTTCTTTTTGAACTAACATTCCTTCACAGTTGTTTACAAATAACATGGTTGTTAGATCGTGCCCGGTACTCGCCTTTGCTTGGTGATTGGGTTGCTATTGGAAATTTACACCTCCGTCTCAGTCATCAGGACCTTTCTGGATCCTTTCTCGACCTCACTGGTACTCTCACCGAAACAGACTGCTCTGGTCAACATCATGGTTAGCGGGAAAATCCATGTCACAGTCTCTTGGGGCAAGTCCATCTTACAGGAGGAGAAAAGAAGAAATTTGTAAAGGGGGTATAAGAAAATCAGTTTGAGGGGGAGAGAACTCGTTACGATAATAAGTTCTCTCGTCTTGTTGTTCTTCTTGTTCTGCTGTCCTCTCAAAGGTGTTGTCTCTCAGTCTTCAAAAACGATCATTCTGGTGATGCAATATTCCTTCCTAACCGACGATCTTTCTGTAAGGAGCAAAAATCTGGCATTACCATTGGTTAACACTTAGGGGTGACATACCATCTTTAAATCATGGAAACATGAGTGAGGAGAGAGAGAAAATAAAAAAAACAAAAGAGATAGAGAACAATTCATGTGCATATATACATCACATAACTCGACAATAACCATCAATAAGAAAAGAGAAACAAAGCATTTTTAAACATTGTAAGAAAACATTGTTAGTATTAGAAAAACATTGTCAGACTTATTAGGCTGTCGTATCTACGTGTCTAATGGTCTCCTTGAGCAGTCCCTCCCCACCAGCACTTGCATTATTCCACTGTCTGTATCTGGCCAGAATACATTGTGGTGGATAGGTCATGCTGGGGTTTGGTAGACTTCTGCAAGGACCAAGCGAATATGCAATGTTTGAATTCTTACCAATAATCGTCAGAGATGGGGATAGAGAGTGAGAAAAGAGAAAAACATTTTTCACAAATACATTTACAACGTTTAACCTGGTCATTCCCGTGTCTTCAGTGAATGACCTCCCACTTCATTAACCGTTACCTCAGGCTTGCCTCCATTCCTAACAATCACCTTTCCTGCCTATGTGATTCTTGATTGTGTTCCTCCGTACAAGGTACCTCTGTGTTTAATTTACAATCAGCAATGAACTTTTCAGGGTCAACCCTGGAGGGCAAACATGCCCTCAGCACTGTCCGCCACTCTTTGTTGGTGGGTTCTGTGGCGTTTCCTAGTTCTTTTATAAACCTTTGACATTTGGCTAGATTTTTCCTAGGATCAGGAAATTCAGACACAATTGATCTCAATTCGGTCCGGGACAAGAGACAGCGCATTGCACTGTCCTTGACGGGAATGATTCCCTGATCGTCAGTCTTCCCATTGGGGACCGAGATCACCCTGGCCAGATTGAGCTCAGTTCCATCATCTTGTGTTGGCCTTACAATATGGGGTACATCTGTTTGTGCGTGATATGAAACATTGTACGTACCTGTGGACACGACCTCACCTGACCCTCCGTTAGGGGGCTCGATTATTGCCTTTACCCATTTGGTCGTGTCCACCTGGATGGCTTCTGTGATGGTTGTTGGAAGAGGTGCTGACATCGTTCTGGGCTCACTGTCTTGTTTGTATTCCTGAGGGAGGTTTGACATGGGGTGCAACTGGCACAGGTTAATAGTTGTACATTCAACAGTATTACAATAATCATTGTTACATTTATTACACTTATTCTTATAATCTATATTACAGTTGCTAAGAGCGTTTTTATTGTTCCACCCTTGTGCTTTTCTCTCCGCAATCAACTCCTCTCCCGATGCCATGTCTCTCCTCTCAAGATAAGAGTCAGAAAAGTCAATAGACTCTCTTTGTAATTCACTTTCCTGTTGCCATAACTGTAAATATTCATAATGTTTATTTTGTCTCTTCGTTAGTTCAACGAGACTTATCCTCCTCCTTAAATTTTGTAACACCTCTGGACTGAAGCTACCTATTCTTGGGAACTTGTCCCTGTCTTGTACAGTCATTCTCTCCCATTCATCACAAAAAACTTCAGCGTGATTTCCATATTTCTTACACATCACATATCGTGCCGACCCGATGGATCGGTTCTCTGAATCAACCTGAACCTGGGTTGATCGCCCCCTACCTGAACAAATGGCCCCCATAATCTGCAGGCGTTGCTTATTCCTCCTTGAATATCAAGGCTTTCAGCGCACCCTTACAAACAAACCAAGATGTCCTTGGGCAGGCCGGCGGTGGTGGTTTATCAAGTACCCCACTTACTTCTCGCCCACGTTGGCCTATGCCGCAATCACTGTAAACCAGAGCTGTGGTACCCAACCCAGGGCCCCTGTGAACCTTTAGTTTACTGGAACATATGAGGGTTACCCGCAGGACACTTACTCTTTCCAGTAAAGTTGGGGTTGTTAGATAGTTCCTGAGTGACCAGCGAACTTCCCTTCCAAAAAAAAAAAAAAATTACACAAATCACGTCAGAATGTACAGATAGCGTTTGTGACCACTTTACTCTAATGGTATTAGGTCAGATTACTAACTACTGCACACAATAACGTGCGGTCCAATCGTTCAGTATACGAGCACTACTTGTCATGTACTGAAAGATCAATGGAATCGATGTTTTCGGCTGCGATTCCTTCAACCAGAGCTTGTATGGCCTATATGGGTTCTGCACCAACACCCCAGGCGTTGTGCCACTGGACTTTTATAGCGGACCTTTTACCTTACGACCTCCTGGTCTTGTTCCTTATGACCTCCTGGTCTTGTTACCTTATGGTCCGCTATACTCTAATGCTCAAATATTATTTAACCAGAGATGCCTCCCTGGCCACCGTATATGTCACTTACACGTATGTTCCTTAACGAGTACCCGGCTTTCCTTTTGGTTCCACCTTAAAGTTATATAAACTTTTGTATACAAAACACACTCACTCAACACAAGTACACTTTTGTTTCTATATCTATTTCTGCGCAGAAATTGTCTTCAGGCCAAGAGTGTTACCAATTAGGAGCAGGATCTGTTAAACTAAATTTTAGATTTTCCAAAAATAGATTTGCGTTATTTACCGCTTCGCGTTATCTACCGCTGTGCGTTACTTATCGCTTTTGCGCTAATTATCGCTTTGCGCTAATTCAACTTTTCGTGACTTGGGCTACGTGGGCGTAACCGGACGCTACGTTGCGTAATGTACGCTGCGTGCGTCTGCCTTTTGGATTGCGTACGCTAGTCTTTGTTAGCGACACGTGTACGCAATGCAAAGGATCCACCGTAACACAATATATTTTATCAATGTAGATGATCCCTGATCATCTACCGCAATCCACACTGCACACTGGCTGCCTCGTCTCTCGGACAAGCCGTGTGTTTGTTCTATACTTTAACTATTACCTTTACTATGAAATAACAGCAAATCTCTTCTTAGCACTTTCTATCAACTATAAAATTTTGGCAAACAGGAATAGTGATATACGAAAAAAATGAAATACACAAGTGAAAAGAAATGCAGGTATGTATGCGTACGCAAGACAAAAGAAAAATAAACAGTTTTAAAAAGACACAAGCGTTTTGTTCTTACTTCCGGTTACCGGGTTCCTTCAGCACTCTTTGTCTAAGCGAAGCAGACGCTTATCCCGTCAGCAACTGCGAGACAACCTCCCACCCTTTTGCTGGGGGATAACGTCTGCTGATCTACCTAGTGCAGATGTGAAAAGGACCGGACGAGCCCGCAATTGACAATGCTAAATTCCTTGTCGTATAAACAACCCTTTATGAAGCTAAGAACACTGTACGCTGTTTGCTCAAGAAGTACCGTAATGGTACGCTATTTGCGTAACGATCGCTCAGCGGTAAGCGAGACGCTCAAGCGTCACGTTCGCTCGCGGCCTAGTGATCACAGGACACGTTATTGGTTATGTCTAGGGGAAAGATTCGCTGTAACGTAGCATACGCTAGAGACCACGAGGAGGTCACCAGCGGTGCAGACGCTCACAACACTATACCTTGATATTAAACCTTATACCGATGAAACACACAGAATACCTTAACGTGAGTACAGGGTGTAAATGCAACCTTGTGTAACCTGACTATCTACAAAGCTGTTTGAGCGTCACCGACGCTCAAGTGAACACTTAACACTATAGTAAATACACTGATACTGGTTTAGGGTTCCAAAGCCTATTATCTGTATTATATCTAGTATACTTGTAAAAGAGTAACACAGTACAAATGATACACTACAATATAACAAAGACTTCCTAACCAAACACCTAACTAAGGGATAAACTACAATGCTATCCTGGTTTAACACAATACAATACAATACTATAAAGTTTAGTCTAGGGGAGATATGAGAGAAAAGAGAGAATAGAGAGAGAGAAATAGACACAGAGAGAGAGAGAGAGAGAGATTTGCTCACAGAAAGACAATGATTACGGAGAGAACTTACGCACAAAGGGTATGATCGCCAGCGCCTCGATATCCAGCTCCCGATTATCAGCAGATAACCGTTGATGAGAGAGTGAGAGCTGGATGTGGTCGGCCTGCCTATTTATGCTCCACACACAATGCAATCTCCTGGTCCTACAATCCCATTGTCCATTGGCCGAAGGAATTCGGCCCTGCATCATAACAAAAGGTCATAGGGTGATTCATACAGGTGGGCTGTGACGATTTCCAACAGCTCAGGTGGGTGGGAAACTGGGTTTCCCGCCGCATACCTGAGTATGTGCAAATCATAGAAATGGACATAAACTTCTTATGTCCATAACTATTCGCACGAGCGATTAATACGCTCCAAACCAACACCGGAATATTGCTAATTAAATACTCTTCCGATGGGTACCAAACACTGCAGTATGATTCCTGTTAAACCCTTCGTGCAATACAAAGAGGGATTCCTCCGCTCAGGGACATTCTATCTAAACCAAACTTACAGAAACTATTGAGGGGAACATGATCTATAAACTACATTAATTGTGAACTTTTGTAACGAATGAGTCGCACGCTACGATCACATAAACTCTACCGTAAATGCGCATACTGCGCGTGCGAGTGCACGCTATTGCGGGTATGCGCTTCCACGGGAGAGCGTACGCATGCGCAGCACGGACCAGTGTGCGGTGCAAATATGGCAACGTGCATTGAGACATTTTCTGACTTTGACAAGACCTACCGGAAGGTCTGGAGGAGCCTGCTCCTGTGCTCTAAGGACTAATGATAAGAGGTCCTGGGTAATGCCCACTTTAATACATGATGGGGAAACAATGGGCAACGGCTCCTCGGTGGTCTCCTGGATTGGAGCAAAACTCCGCGAGAGCGCATCAGCCTTGATGTTTTTTGACCCAGGGCGATATGTTATCAAAAAATTAAAGCGAGCAAAAAACAAAGCCCATCGTGCCTGCCTGGCATTGAGACGCTTCGCTGACTCTAAATATGCCAGATTCTTATGGTCAGTGAGAATTGAGACCACAAACTTAGCCCCCTCAAGCCAGTGTCTCCACTCCTCGAGTGCATCCTTAATAGCCAACAATTCCCGGTTACCCACGTCATAATTCATCTCGGCAGGCGAAAATTTACGGGAAAAGTAAGCACAGGGATGAAGGCGATTATCAGACACTCCCATCTGAGAAAGCACTGCCCCAATACCCATCTCAGAGGCATCCACCTCCACCACAAAAGGACGCTCTGGATCTGGGTGTCGCAGCACCTTGGCCGAAACAAATGCCCTTTTGAGACGGGCAAAAGCCGCTTTAGCCTCACAAGACCAGTGAGCAACATCCGCCCCTTTCTTAGTGAGTGCCACCAAGGGCGCCACTATAGACGAAAATCCAGCGATAAATCGTCTATAAAAATTCGCAAAGCCCAGGAAACGCTGAAGCGCCTTCAAACTAGTGGGCTGCACCCAATCCAGGACTGCCTGTACCTTGGAACCCTCCATTTGGAAACCTTCTGGGGAGATAATATATCCTAGAAATGCGATTTGCTGAACTTCAAATTCGCACTTCTCCAGCTTCGCCCCAAGCCGGTGGTCTCTGAGTTTCTGGAGGACTAAGCGTACATGCTTCCGATGTTCCTCCAGGGAATGGGAGAAGATTAGGATGTCATCTAAGTATACAACTAAGAATCTATCCAAATATTCCCTGAGCACATCATTCATGAAATCCTGGAAGACTGCCGGGGCATTACAGAGCCCAAAAGGCATCACCAAATATTCATAATGCCCTGAGTGGGTATTAAAGGCAGTCTTCCATTCATCCCCCTCTCTTATTCGGATTAGATTGTACGCACCGCGTAGGTCAATCTTAGAAAAAATGGTGGCAGTACGAAGCTGGTCAAACAAGACCGAAATGAGAGGCAGTGGGTATGAGTTTTTAATCGTGATACGGTTCAATTCCCTGAAGTCGATGCAGGGTCGCAACGAACCGTCCTTTTTACCCACGAAGAAGAACCCCGACCCAACTGGAGACTGTGAAGGTCTGATAAATCCCTTAGCCAAGTTCTCCTGAATGTACTCTGCCATAGCCTGAGTCTCAGGACGTGACAGGGAGTACAACCTGCTCTTGGGAAGCTTAGCATTTGGCAACAAATCAATGGCACAGTCATAGGGGCGATGGGGAGGTAGTACCTCTGCAACTTTTTTGGAGAACACGTCCGCAAAATCTGCATAACACCCTGGCAATCCTGGCAAACTTAGCTGCGAGAGCCTGACTGGAAGGCTCAAGCAACTCCTGAAACAATCAGTACCCCAACTAAGAATCTCCCCAGAGACCCAGTCAAATTGAGGATTGTGGGCCCTTAACCAGGGTAACCCCAACACCAATGGGGCAAAAGTACAGACAGTCACATAAAAGGACAATTTTTCAGAGTGTGTGGCTCCAATAAACAAAGAAATCTGGCTAGTGCAAGAGGTAATTTTACCTTGGGATAATGGTTCCCCGTTTAACCCACAAATCTCAATTTCCGATGCCAAGGGTACTAAGGGAACAGAGTGTTTCAGGGCGAATTGGCGGTCCATAAAAACCCCGTCGGCCCCACTGTCCACAAAGGCCTCAGTCTTGACAGTTTGACCGAGGATCTTCAAGGTCACCGGAATGATAAAAGTCTTCTTGGGAAATTCTGACTTCTGGCCTGACAGGATATTTCCCATCACCCTCAGGCCCTGAAGTTTTCCGGCTTTTCTGGGCATGATACTACCACATGACCTTTATTCCCACAGTACAAACACAAGCCCTGCTGTCTCCTCCGCGTCTTCTCACGCGAGGAGAGGCGGGTAGCCCCAATCTGCATAGGCTCCTCAGAAAATTCCTCAGAGTCTGAGGTTCCCTTGGGAAGGAAGGAAATCTCAGTCTCCCTTTCAAGCCTACGCTCTCTCAGCCGTCTATCCACCCGGATGGATAACTGCATGAGCTGATCCAAGCTATCAGGCAAGGGATATTGTACCAGTTGGTCCTTTATCTGGTTAGAAAGACCTCTTCGGTACTGGTGTCTCAGGGCTGGGTCATTCCACTGGGTATCATGGGCCAACCTCCGAAACTCCGTACAGTAAACCTCAACTGGCCTTCGCCCTTGCTTAAGGATCGAAATCTGAGCCTCGGCTGAGGCCGTCTTGTCAGGGTCATCATACAACATGCCCAGTGCCGTAAAAAAAGCATCAACACTTTTAAGCGACGGACAGTCAGGCTGCAACCCATATGCCCAGACCTGTGGGTCTCCTTGTAGCAAGGAAATCACTATGCCCACCCGCTGAATCTCCGACCCAGAAGACTGAGGCCTAAGCCGGAAGTATAGCTTGCAGCTCTCCTTGAAACAAAAGAACTGCGAGCGATATCCAGAAAAACAATCCGGGAGATTTACTTTCGGCTCCTTAACCCCTGCAGGTGCTGCTGCTGCGGGAGCTCCGCCAGCAGCCTGGGAGGTGTGCATTTTAATGGACAAATCATTAAATTGTCGAGTCAGGACCTGCACCTGATCGACCACCTGTTGCAACGTATTTTGAGGGGTATGCTCCATATTCCCACAAAATTTCAACAGGAGTATTAGGCTGCTGAATATGTTATGCACACCAGTGCCTGCAGGAAAGTACTGGTGTCAGAACTGTTATGCACTCCAGTGTCTGCAGGAATGTACTGGTGTTTGAACTGTTATGCAAAACAAATGGACTCACAGACAAACTGGGGAATATGACATAACGTACACAGAAGGTGATAGGGTAACAAAATACACACAAAGTGAACAGAGAAGCCCAGAGGCTAAGGAACTGGGTATCTCCCTTGTATTAGAACTGCTCAGATGGAAATAGCAAGATGTTGTGTTTTAATACGTAGAGAACCCGAAATGCTGTTGCTAAGGGCAACAGCAAAACCCTAAAGGGTTACCAACGGGTGTGGCAGTAAACTCCTTGGTCAGAGATGGAATGATAGACACAAGGAGAGACTCCACAATCCTGATTCTCACTTGCAGTGCACAGGTTTTAGCTTACTGCCACTAAACTGACCCCTGACACCTAGCACAGTGAGACAGGATTAGACAGGCAAGTCTTAGAATACAGCCGCAAACTTGCTAAGTTAACAGAGTAGTAACAGAACCCCAGCAAGCTAAACGACTGACTCCAGTCTTACTGCTAGGTCTGGATTGGCAGAGTGTAATACCAAATCCCCAGGCCTATTTGCAGTAAGCAACAAACAAATACAAAGCTACACAGTACTGGCTAACTTTCATGAACTGACTAACCAACAAAGATTCAGCAGCATCTGCTTACCCTGAAAAGAGGCCTTATAAAGCAGGTGCTGTCCACGCCCCACTCAGACCTCACAGACTGTGAGCACAAAAACCAGCACCGGATCCCCTGCCGTGCACAGAGCCTATAACCACTGCACAGCAAAAGACCCGAACCGGAGTATCAGCTGCGCTCAGGTTACTCCACTAGCACTTGTCTCCCGGTTGCCATGACGACGTGGCAGCACAGGGCAGGAGACCCTAACAATAAGGCGTTACTGTGACTGCGTCCAGAGAGACAGGAGAGGATGCGGGAATGTGCACATCAGGATAACAGATGGGATCCGGTCCTGGAGCGCTGAGCCAGCCTTAGGAGGCATCTGATAGGTAAGAAATGGCGTCCAGATACCCGGATCGTGACAGCACCCCCCCCTTTAGGAGTGGCCCCAGGACACTTCTTTGGCTTTTGAGGAAACTTGGAATGGAATCTCCGGACCAAGGCAGGAGCATGGACATCAGAAGCATTGGTCCATGAACATTCCTCAGGGCCATAACCCTTCCAGTCAATAAGATACTGAAGTTGACCGTAACGGTGACGTGAGTCCAGGATCTTGGCTACTTCATACTCAACGCCTCGTTGAGTTTGGACTTTCGGAGTTGGAGGAAGTGAGGAATGAAACCGATTCAAGATTAGCGGTTTCAACAGGGAAACATGGAATGTCCTGGGTATTTTTAAGAAGGGAGGCAACTGGAGTCTGTAAGCAACAGGATTGATGACTTGATCAATTTTAAAAGGACCGATGTAGCGAGGTGCAAACTTCATACTGGGAACTCTTAACCTCAAATTCTTCGTGGATAACCATACCCGATCACCCACCTTGAGAGCAGGAACTGCTCGACGCTTCTTATCCGCAAACTTCTTGTACCTGAACGATGCTTTGAGCAGAGCTGATCGTACGCTCTTCCAGATATTGGCAAACTGATGCAAGGTGATATCCACTGCGGGAACAGAAGTTGCTGGAAGCGGTTGGAACTCAGGGACTTTAGGGTGGAATCCAAAGTTGGTGAAGAATGGTGTTGAAGAAGATGAAGAATGATACTGGTTGTTATGACAGAACTCGGCCCAGGGAAGTAATTGAACCCAGTCATCTTGAGAGGAGGACACATAGATGCGGAGGAAGGACTCCAAGTCCTGATTCACCCTCTCAGTTTGACCATTGGTCTGAGGATGGTAAGCCGTGGAAAACTTTAACTTGACTTGGAGGACTTGACATAAACTTCGCCAGAATTTGGCTGTGAATTGAACTCCTCGATCTGAGATAATTTCTTCTGGAAGACCGTGGAGTCGAAAGATCTCTTGTATGAATACTTGAGCCAACTTGGAAGCTGACGGAAGACCGGTAAGAGGAATGAAGTGTGCCATCTTGGTGAACCGGACAACTACCACCCAGATGGTATTAAACTTGTTGCACATGGGCAAATCTGTAATAAACTCCATCGACAAATGGGTCCATGGTCGACGGGGAACAGATAGTGGAACCAGTTGCCCCGCAGGCGACTGGCGGGATACTTTATGTTGAGCACACTTTGGGCAAGATGCAATAAACTCCAAAACGTCCTTTTTCAGAGTTGGCCACCAATAGGACCTAGAGATAAACTCCAGGGTTTTTTGGATACCTGTATGTCCGGCAAAGCGGGAAGCATGGGCCCAATGCATGAGCTTCTTCCTTAGTGTCGGCTTCACAAAACTTTTCCCTGATGGGGGCGTAGAGTCCATCCCTACCGTGGAGAATGCCAACGGATTTATAATAGGATGCTTGTCTGAAGACTCTGACTCATTTTCTTGCTCCCATGAGCGGGAAAGGGCATCGGCCTTGCGATTCTGAGAGCCCGGACAGAACTGGAGTTTAAAGTCGAACCTGGAAAAGAAAAGTGCCCATCTGGCCTGACGAGGGTTGAGACATTGTGCGCCTTTCAGATATAGAAGGTTCTTGTGGTCTGTAAGGATGGTGATTGAATGAGAAGCTCCCTCCAACAGATATCTCCACTCCTCTAGAGCGAGCTTGATGGCTAGCAACTCCTGGTCGCCAATGGCATAGTTGCGCTCCGCTGGGGAGAACTTCCGTGAGAAGAAACTGCAAGGATGTAAATGGCCATCTTTAGCCCTCTGAGATAACACCGCTCCTACTCCAACGGAGGAGGCATCCACCTCTAAGATGAAAGGAGAGTCGATGTCAGGCTGTTTCAGGACAGGCGCAGAGATGAACCTCTGTTTTAAAAGATGAAAAGCTTGCATGGCTTCTTCAGACCACTTGGACGGGTTAGCACCCTTCTTGGTGAAAGCAGTAATAGGCGCCACAATGGTGGAAAAGTCTCGTATAAACTTTCGGTAATAATTGTCGAACCCTAAGAACCTCTGGACCCCTTTGAGGGTTAAGGGTACCGGCCAATTCTGGATTGCTTGTAGTTTCTCAGGATCCATCTCTAGTCCGGAACCGGACACAATGTACCCTAGAAACGGAATGTACTTGACTTCAAAGACGCATTTCTCTAATTTGCAATAGAGATGATTGACACGGAGACGGGACAGAACCTCCTTTACCCAAAAACGATGTTCCTCTAAATTGTTGGCAAAAATGAGGATATCATCTAGATAGACCACGACATGACGGTATAGAATGTCTCTGAAAATCTCATTGACGAAATGCTGGAAGACAGCTGGAGCATTGCTCAATCCGAAGGGCATGACGAGGTACTCATAATGTCCGTCACGGGTGTTAAATGCGGTCTTCCACTCGTCACCCTCACGGATCCGGATGAGATTGTATGCACCTCTCAAGTCCAGCTTTGTAAAGATGGTAGCTCCGCTAACTCTGTCAAAGAGCTCAGTAATCAGGGGTAAAGGATAGCGGTTCTTGATGGTAATGTCGTTCAAACCTCTGTAGTCGATGCACGGCCGCAGACCACCATCTTTCTTTTTTACAAAAAAGAAGCCTGCGCCGGCTGGAGAAGAAGAAGGTCGAATAAACCCCTTTGCTAGGTTCTCTTTAATGTATTCCTCCATAGAATGCGTCTCAGGCAGAGACAACGGATAAGTTCGGCCTCGAGGTGGAACCTTCCCTGGAACGAGATCAATCGGGCAGTCCCATTCTCTATGAGGAGGAAGGATATCAGCAGAAGCTTTACTGAATCAGCAGAAGCTTTACTGAACACATCCGTGAAATCTTGATATGGAGGAGGTGGAACATCAGACGACCTGGAGGAGGAAGAACAGACAGGCAACACTTTAAACAAACATGTCTCAGCACAGGAGGGACCCCATGCCAGAATTTGCGTAGTCGACCAATCAATTGTAGGATTGTGAAGACGGAGCCATGGAAGGCCCAGGACCACAGGATGTGTGGCTCTTGGAATCACTAAAAGTGAAATAAGTTCGGAATGAAGAACTCCCACTCTCAGACGAACTGGTAGAGTCCTTAGAGCAATAACTGTATCAAAAATTTTACTGCCATCCACGGCAGTTAAGGAAAAGGAGGAAGGAAGTCTCTCGGTGGGTAGGGACCACCGTTTAACATAGGCTTCGGTAATAAAGTTCCCAGCTGCTCCGGAATCCAGGAGGGCAATGACGTTCTGATAACGTTGAGCAACTTGAAGCGAGACTGGGAGATTACAATCTTGAGGAGATGGAGAGGAGATCATTACTCCTAGCCGGCCCTCTCCTTGGCGAGCTAGGATTTGGAGTTTCCCGGACGTTTGGGACAGGCATTAATAGTGTGAGACGGAGCTGCACAATACAGACAGAGAGACTCAGAGAGACGTCTTCGGCGCTCAGCAGGAGTTAAACGGGAACGGCCAATTTGCATGGGTTCATCTTTAGTTGGTGACAGTTGGCGAGGAGGAGGAGCAGAAGATTTTGGAGCAGATGATTTTCCACGCTCAGTTGCTCTCTCTCTGAAACGTAAGTCAACTTTCGTACAAAGTGAGATTAGCTCATCTAACTTGGAGGGTAAGTCTCTGGTAGCTAACTCATCTTTAATACGCTCGGATAAACCATGCCAGAATGCAGCATACAGGGCCTCGTCGTTCCATGCCAGTTCAGATGCCAGAATCTGGAACTGTATAAGATATTGTCCTACAGTACGTGATCCCTGGCGTAAACGGAGAATCTCAGACGAAGCTGAAGTTACCCGGCCTGGCTCGTCGAAGATGCGCCTGAATGTTGACACGAATGCAGTGTAAGAAGATAGCAGGGTGTCGGACCTCTCCCATAACGGTGATGCCCAGTCGAGGGCTGAGCCACTGAGAAGAGAGATGATGTAGGCAATTTTTGTACGGTCACTGGGAAAATTGCCAGGTTGTAGCTCAAACTGAATCTCACACTGGTTGAGAAATCCCCTGCAGAATCTTGGAGATCCGTCAAATTTTGCTGGCGTTGGAAGATGAAGACGTGGAGCAGAAATGGGTAAGGTGGGTGGGGTTGTAGTTGGAGTCACTGTGGTTGACGCCCCAGATGCGCCTGATCCACGGAGAGTTGTCTGAATCCCATCCAGCCGAGTAGAGAAATCCTGGAGACAGCGGATGATGTGGCCCTGTGCAGCCTCCTGATGTTCAAGTCGGGCTGCCAGTTCTTGCATCGGCCTGGCCGCTTGATCCTGGTCTCCGGCTGGATTCATTAGGTCAGTGCTTACTGTCACAACTGAGGGCCTGAGCTGACGGAAGGCAGCCTCAGTTGTAGGGGCTGAGATGTACCGGAACCTGGGAGGTTGTATCAGACCCCTGGACATGTAAGTAACATGAAGAGAAACCGCCCAAAGGCGTGACCACGACAACTTGAGTAAAAGTCAATGATATTTATTTATGACAAACTCCATGCATCACAGTAGCAGTAAAAAGTAACATAAAAATCAGCAGAGAAATAATAATACAGTTCCTGGGTACTACAGGGTGGCAGGGGCCACAGAGCTCTGGTGGTATGAGACAGTTCTTATTATCTGCAAGTTGGAAAGTCCTTACCAGGCTCAACTGTAGCAATGAGGAAAGCCCAGGGTCGTACCAGCTGATATTCCAGGGAAAGCTGGACTGCTGTAGATAAAATGCTGCTGTGGGTACTGGTTAGAACCAGACAGGTGTTGGCACGGAGTGGATACTGGCTGGGACCAGTTAAATAATAAATAAAGCTTGAGAGCGATGCAATGTAGATGAAATGTAGAATTTGAGAGCGGAGAAATAATAATACCGGTGGAGAGTGGTAAACTGCAGAAAGGACACCGGCCCTTTAAGAGAAGCTGTACACTGCTGGAAGCTGAGCTGGAAGCAGGTGATGTTGTAGCTGGAAACAGGTGAGTCCAGAATGGATCGGAGAGTCAGGCTACACCGCAGATGGAATGCTGGTGCGGGTCTCTATAGCAGAAGTCTGGAGACAGGAGCTGGAACCTGGAAGACATTCACAGAAGAGAGACAAACTGGAACTAGGTTTGACAACCAAAGCACTGACGCCTTCCTTGCTCAGGCACAACCTATTTATACCTGCAGCAAGGAAGGCATTGGCTAGGCAATTATGCAAATTAATAATACTGACAACGGATTGGTAGGAAAGATCAGCTGACAGAATCCAAGATGGCTGCGCCCATGCAGGCACTTGGAGGGAAGTTTGGATTGTAATCCATGTGGTCTGGAAAACAGTAATGGCGGCGCCGGCCACCGGAGACAGGAGACGCCAGGCTGACAGATGCACATCCGACCACGCGGACACAGCGGAGGCCGCGGCTGACGTAATCGCCACTCTGAATGCAGAAGCTCAGGGACGGCGGCGGAGGCCGCGGGAGACGTCATGCCAGAT
This sequence comes from Pseudophryne corroboree, assembly GCF_028390025.1. NCBI lineage: Eukaryota > Metazoa > Chordata > Amphibia > Anura > Myobatrachidae > Pseudophryne > Pseudophryne corroboree. The sequence continues at coordinate 131,631,454 of NC_086451.1, forward strand.
GTATAAGGCGTTACTGTGACTGCGTCCAGAGAGACAGGAGAGGATGCGGGAATGTGCACATCAGGATAACAGATGGGATCCGGTCCTGGAGCGCTGAGCCAGCCTTAGGAGGCATCTGATAGGTAAGAAATGGCGTCCAGATACCCGGATCGTGACAGACTATAGGTACCAGCGGGCCTTAATGTCCCACATGCTGGTACTTGTGGTTCTCCAAGTACCAGCATGTGGGGGAGGCTTGCTGGAATCTGTAGTCCCTACTATAAAAAGCCTATTTTTTTTACAATACTCAAACTAATGGACTATCGACTCTGCACCCACAGCCCAGAGGTGCCTAGAGGGAAGGGACCCCTTTATTGGGAGGGGATTCCCTGGCCAGGGCTGGCTAGCTAGGGGGTTAATGCTACAGTCATTACTTCCCTGGCTAGTTGAGCCCAAGCACTGGTCCAAGAATCCGGGGGTTGTTCATAACTACTGTATTTCTTAACTTTTACAGTCAGAAGCATGCACGGATCTCACTGTCCTGTGCATGCGTCCGTCAAACTCACACCTACTAATGAAACTCACATTACAAGGTGCAAGTTTACATCCGAAAAAGCTTGTATGGGCTCGCATAATGTAATAGACTTGAACTCGCAAATTCGCAGCCTATTACATATGCCGAGTTGTGGGACAAAATCACACCTTCAAATGTGAAAGAAGGTTCTAGTTTATCCTGCTCAATAAACTCGGACCACACTATATTATAGACTTCTCATGAAATGTTAAAATGATATCTCTATGCAAATACTGAACCTGACAAAATGTACAGTACATTAAATAGCATATATTTATTTTAATACAATACAACTAAAAAACAAAAACAAATTACAACAACATTCATTATATGACACAATAAGTATACAAAAGCCTGCGAGCCATTTCTATGTTGCCACTGCTCTGGTAAATGAGAGATAAATTGAAGGCAATCTCTCTGCGAAGGTCCACTTGGTCCTCATCGATCCCCTAAAAAAAAATAAAAAATTAATTTACACAACAACTCCGCTATGCACATACATACATTTATTTATTTTTAAAGCAAATCTCCTTCTTTAACATCTCTCTTTTCGGATTGCATAAAAGTGAAGATGTCTTTCTGTACCCTCCTCCTCCTGGCTGACATGGGCTACATGTGATGGGTGGCTGAAAGGTATTTGAGATATACAACATAAAAGGTGATACTGGCAGCTAATGGAAAGGACAGGTTTATAGAGAGCAGTTGATCAGAGCCATCTGTAGCTTGGGCTAACAATCAAAATATCACCAAATTTGGTAGGGAAACGAATTAAGACACATGAAGCAGGATTTCGCGGATAAAAAAAAAAGTGCATAAAGTCGCTAATGAAATAATGTTGATATTTTGAAAGTTGACACACATAGGCTGTGGCTAGGGTTAGTGACGGGGCTGCCCCCCATGACCACCTCACTCACAGGCCTCCTCTGCCAGATCGGGCCCTGTACATTGGTACTGCCTATACCCCTCTAATGGCAGCCATGGTTATTGAAGACCGCTATGAAAAATACTCATTGTTGACTATAGACGGAGCCAGATTAAGGAGGGGGGCCCAGGGGGTAAGTACCCCGGCCCCCCCATTCCAAAAGGGACCCCCGTTATGCCACAGATATGGATCTCTCTAACGATCCGATCTGTGGTGCTGCGCTCCCTACTAGCGAGTCTGTGCTGGATGGGAAGGCATTCGACGCAGCAGCACATCCTCCCTTCACATGCTTGCAGCCAGGCTGACCGCTGGGCTCCGCAACCTCATGGGGACATAGGCAAGGAGGTGCGGCCACAGCCTGCCACACTCAGCTGCCGCTGGTGTTCATGTCAAGAAGCTGGATTGATAGATGGCGAACTCGGCCCAGGCTTCCTTTAGTCTGCCTGACGTGACCCCTTCTGGCTCCGCCTCCTACTGCTGAAGGAGGAGAGCTCAGTGTGCGGAATGGATGGCCCCCGCCTGCTATGGAATCTCACATGCTGGAGGAATAAGCCCTCGCCACAGTCAGCACAACATAGGTAAACCAGTGTGTGGCATCATAATTCTCACACACACACACACACACACACACACACACACACACACACACACACACACACACACATATATATTGGATAGTGGAAGTATGGCGCCACAGGTGTATGTGAAATAGAATAATAAAGTGGTAAATGCAGCAATTCAGACACTCCTTTAACGATATAAGGCATCAGCTAACCCCTAAGTATTAGGCAGAGATACACTTCCTTAAACAGGATATGTAAAGAGGGGGATAGGGGTATAAGCGACAGACCGTGTCCGATAAAACATGTAATAAATATGAAGAAACTGGCTGGATACGTAAAAAAATAACAATATATTTATTTAAACAATTTAAAAAATTATATAAAAAATTATTAGGGTGGGTTAAAAACCGGAGGATATATACTGCTAAATGATATAGGTAAAAGATAGCTAAAAGACTAGATTAAATAATATAGTATAAAACAATCAATAATTAGATATCAGATAAGAAAGTGCTGCTTATCTTAAAAATGGAGAGTCAATTGAGGTACACCCAACGCGTTTCGTCCGTCAGACTTGATGAATTTATATAATTTTTTAAATTGTTTAAATAAATATATTGTTATTTTTTTACGTATCCAGCCAGTTTCTTCATATTTATTACATGTTTTATCGGACACGGTCTGTCGCTTATACCCCTATCCCCCTCTTTACATATATATATATATATATATATATATATATACCAAAGTTCCTATCTACATAGGAAAAGATGGCACTCCACGGACTTGTCTTAGAAGCTGATGTATTTAATGCCCACCACAGCATCGGAACAGCACCCCGGCAGCTGCTACCATATACCCCAAGTACCCCTCCAACTCTCTCTCTCTCTATAATATATATATATTTTTTTTTTTTTTTTTTTCTCGTAGTCCGTAAATAATGCTGGGGTCCATATTAGTACCATGGGCTATAGATGGGTCCACCAGAAGCCACTGCCACTTTAAGAGTTTAACAATGTGGGTTGGCTCCTCCCTCTATGCCCCTCCTACCAGACTCAGTCTAGAAACTGTGCCCGAGGAGACGACATACTTCGAGAGAAGGATTATACACAGACAGTGGCGAGATTCATACCAGCTCACACAACAAAGCAAATCCGGCCAACATGCCAGATAAACTCAGCAACAGCTGAAACAGTACTGAAACAGTAAAAAACGCAGAACTTACCTAGAAACCAGGCAGTACTGAACTAAATAACCACTGCAGGAAAACGAAGCACTGGGCGGGTGCCCAGCATCCTCTACGGACTACGTGAAAAGGATTTACCGGTAGTGTAACCAAAATCCTATTTTCTCTTACGTCCTAGAGAATGCTGGGGTCCATATTAGCACCATGAGGATGTACCAACGAGGGAGAGCGCGGAGGCTCTTGCAAAACTGCTTGACCAAACTTGAGGTCATCAGAGGCCAAAGTATCAAACTTGTAAAACTTGGCAAACGTGTTCGACCCAGACCAAGTAGCTGCTCGGCAAAGCTGTATAGCCAAGACACCCCAGGCAGCCGCTGTCACAACTGAGGGCCTGAGCTGACGGGAGGCAGCCTCAGTTGTAGGGGCTGAGACGTACCGGAACCTGGGAGGTTGTATCAGACCCCTGGACATGTAAGTAACATGAAGAGAAACCGCCCGAAGGCGTGACCACGACAACTTGAGTAAAAGTCAATGATATTTATTTATGACAAACTCCATGCATCACAGTAGCAGTAAAAAGAAACATAAAAATCAGCAGAGAAATAATAATACAGTTCCTGGGTACTACAGGGTGGCAGGGGCCACAGAGCTCTGGTGGTATGAGACAGTTCTTATTATCTGCAAGTTGGAAAGTCCTTACCAGGCTCAACTGTAGCAATGAGGAAAGCCCAGGGTCGTACCAGCTGGTGTTCCAGGGAAAGCTGGACTGCTGTAGATAAAATGCTGCTGTGGGTACTGGTTAGAACCAGACAGGTGTTGGCACGGAGTGGATACTGGCTGGAACCAGTTAAATAATAAATAAAGCTTGAGAGCGATGCAATATAGATGAAATGTAGAATTTGAGAGCGGAGAAATAATAATACCGGTGGAGAGTGGTAAACTGCAGAAAGGACACCGGCCCTTTAAGAGAAGCTGTACACTGCTGGAAGCTGAGCTGGAAGCAGGTGATGTTGTAGCTAGAAACAGGTGAGTCCAGAACGGATCGGAGAGTCAGGCTACACCGCAGATGGAATGCTGGTGCGGGTCTCTATAGCAGAAGTCTGGAGACAGGAGCTGGAACCTGGAAGACAATCACAGGAGAGAGACAAACTGGAACTAGGTTTGACAACCAAAGCACTGACGCCTTCCTTGCTCAGGCACAACCTATTTATACCTGCAGCAAGGAAGGCATTGGCTAGGCAATTATGCAAATTAATAATACTGACAACGGATTGGTAGGAAAGATCAGCTGACAGAATCCAAGATGGCTGCGCCCATGCAGACACTTGGAGGGAAGTTTGGATTGTAATCCATGTGGTCTGGAAAACAGTAATGGCGGCGCCGGCCACCGGAGACAGGAGACGCCAGGCTGACAGATGCACATCCGACCACGCAGACACAGCGGAGGCCGCGGCTGACGTAATCGCCACTCTGAATGCAGAAGCTCAGGGACGGCGGCGGAGGCCGCGGGAGACGTCATGCCAGATGTATAAGGCGTTACTGTGACTGCGTCCAGAGAGACAGGAGAGGATGTGGGAATGTGCACATCAGGATAACAGATGGGATCCGGTCCTGGAGCGCTGAGCCAGCCTTAGGAGGCATCTGATAGGTAAGAAATGGCGTCCAGATACCCGGATCGTGACAGCACCCCCCCCTTTAGGAGTGGCCCCAGGACACTTCTTTGGCTTTTGAGGAAACTTGGAATGGAATCTCCGGACCAAGGCAGGAGCATGGACATCAGAAGCATTTGTCCATGAACGTTCCTCAGGGCCATAACCCTTCCAGTCAATAAGATACTGAAGTTGACCGTAACGGTGACGTGAGTCCAGGATCTTGGCTACTTCATACTCAACGCCTCGTTGAGTTTGGACTTTCGGAGTTGGAGGAAGTGAGGAATGAAACCGATTCAAGATTAGCGGTTTCAACAGGGAAACATGGAATGTCCTGGGTATTTTTAAGAAGGGTGGCAACTGGAGTCTGTAAGCAACAGGATTGATGACTTGATCAATTTTAAAAGGACCGATGTAGCGAGGTGCAAACTTCATACTGGGAACTCTTAACCTCAAATTCTTCGTGGATAACCATACCCGATCACCCACCTTGAGAGCAGGAACTGCTCGACGCTTCTTATCCGCAAACTTCTTGTACCTGAACGATGCCTTGAGCAGAGCTGATCGTACGCTCTTCCAGATATTGGCAAACTGATGCAAGGTGATATCCACTGCGGGAACAGAAGTTGCTGGAAGCGGTTGGAACTCAGGGACTTTAGGGTGGAATCCAAAGTTGGTGAAGAATGGTGTTGAAGAAGATGAAGAATGATACTGGTTGTTATGACAGAACTCGGCCCAGGGAAGTAATTGAACCCAGTCATCTTGAGAGGAGGACACATAGATGCGGAGGAAGGACTCCAAGTCCTGATTCACCCTCTCAGTTTGACCATTGGTCTGAGGATGGTAAGCCGTGGAAAACTTTAGCTTGACTTGGAGGACTTGACATAAACTTCGCCAGAATTTGGCTGTGAATTGAACTCCTCGATCTGAGATAATTTCTTCTGGAAGACCGTGGAGTCGAAAGATCTCTTGTATGAATACTTGAGCCAACTTGGAAGCTGACGGAAGACCGGTAAGAGGAATGAAGTGTGCCATCTTGGTGAACCGGTCAACTACCACCCAGATGGTATTAAACTTGTTGCACATGGGCAAATCTGTAATAAAATCCATCGACAAATGGGTCCATGGTCGACGGGGAACAGATAGTGGAACCAGTTGCCCCGCAGGCGACTGGCGGGATACTTTATGTTGAGCACACTTTGGGCAAGATGCAATAAACTCCAAAACGTCCTTTTTCAGAGTTGGCCACCAATAGGACCTAGAGATAAACTCCAGGGTTTTTTGGATACCTGTATGTCCGGCAAAGCGGGAAGCATGGGCCCAATGCATGAGCTTCTTCCTTAGTGTCGGCTTCACAAAACTTTTCCCTGATGGGGGCGTAGAGTCCATCCCTACCGTGGAGAATGCCAACGGATTTATAATAGGATGCTTGTCTGAAGACTCTGACTCATTTTCTTGCTCCCATGAGCGGGAAAGGGCATCGGCCTTGCGATTCTGAGAGCCCGGACAGAACTGGAGTTTAAAGTCGAACCTGGAAAAGAAAAGTGCCCATCTGGCCTGACGAGGGTTGAGACATTGTGCGCCTTTCAGATATAGAAGGTTCTTGTGGTCTGTAAGGATGGTGATTGAATGAGAAGCTCCCTCCAACAGATATCTCCACTCCTCTAGAGCGAGCTTGATGGCTAGCAACTCCTGGTCGCCAATGGCATAGTTGCGCTCCGCTGGGGAGAACTTCCGTGAGAAGAAACTGCAAGGATGTAAATGGCCATCTTTAGCCCTCTGAAATAACACCGCTCCTACTCCAACGGAGGAGGCACCCACCTCTAAGATGAAAGGAGAGTCGATGTCAGGCTGTTTCAGGACAGGCGCAGAGATGAACCTCTGTTTTAAAAGATGAAAAGCTTGCATGGCTTCTTCAGACCACTTGGACGGGTTAGCACCCTTCTTGGTGAAAGCAGTAATAGGCGCCACAATGGTGGAAAAGTCTCGTATAAACTTTCGGTAATAATTGGCGAACCCTAAGAACCTCTGGACCCCTTTGAGGGTTAGGGGTACCGGCCAATTCTGGATTGCTTGTAGTTTCTCAGGATCCATCTCTAGTCCGGAACCGGACACAATGTACCCTAGAAACGGAATGGACTTGACTTCAAAGACGCATTTCTCTAATTTGCAATAGAGATGATTGACATGGAGACGGGACAGAACCTCCTTTACCCAAAAACGATGTTCCTCTAAATTGTTGGCAAAAATGAGGATATCATCTAGATAGACCACGACATGACGGTATAGAATGTCTCTGAAAATCTCATTGACGAAATGCTGGAAGACAGCTGGAGCATTGCTCAATCCGAAGGGCATGACGAGGTACTCATAATGTCCGTCACGGGTGTTAAATGCGGTCTTCCACTCGTCACCCTCACGGATCCGGATGAGATTGTATGCACCTCTCAAGTCCAGCTTTGTAAAGATGGTAGCTCCGCTAACTCTGTCAAAGAGCTCAGTAATCAGGGGTAAAGGATAGCGGTTCTTGATGGTAATGTCGTTCAAACCTCTGTAGTCGATGCACGGCCGCAGACCACCATCTTTCTTTTTTACAAAAAAGAAGCCTGCGCCGGCTGGAGAAGAAGAAGGTCGAATGAACCCCTTTGCTAGGTTCTCTTTAATGTATTCCTCCATAGAATGCGTCTCAGGCAGAGACAACGGATAAGTTCGGCCTCGAGGTGGAACCTTCCCTGGAACGAGATCAATCGGGCAGTCCCATTCTCTATGAGGAGGAAGGATATCAGCAGAAGCTTTACTGAACACATCCGTGAAATCTTGATATGGAGGAGGTGGAACATCAGACGACCTGGGGGAGGAAGAACAGACAGGCAACACTTTAAACAAACATGTCTCAGCACAGGAGGGACCCCATGCCAGAATTTGCGTAGTCGTCCAATCAATTGTAGGATTGTGAAGACGGAGCCATGGAAGGCCCAGGACCATAGGATGTGTGGCTCTTGGAATCACTAAAAGTGAAATAAGTTCGGAATGAAGAACTCCCACTCTCAGACGAACTGGTAGAGTCCTTAGAGCAATAACTGTATCAAAAATTTTACTGCCATCCACGGCAGTTAAGGAAAAGGAGGAAGGAAGTCTCTCGGTGGGTAGGGACCACCGTTTAACATAGGCTTCGGTAATAAAGTTCCCAGCTGCTCCGGAATCCAGGAGGGCAATGACGTTCTGATAACGTTGAGCAACTTGAAGCGAGACTGGGAGATTACAATCTTGAGGAGATGGAGAGGAGATCATTACTCCTAGCCGGCCCTCTCCTTGGCGAGCTAGGATTTGGAGTTTCCCGGACGTTTGGGACAGGCATTAATAGTGTGAGACGGAGCTGCACAATACAGACAGAGAGACTCAGAGAGACGTCTTCGGCGCTCAGCAGGAGTTAAACGGGAACGGCCAATTTGCATGGGTTCATCTTTAGTTGGTGACAGTTGGCGAGGAGGAGGAGCAGAAGATTTTGGAGCAGATGATCTTCCATGCTCAGTTGCTCTCTCTCTGAAACGTAAGTCAACTTTCGTACAAAGTGAGATTAGCTCATCTAACTTGGAGGGTAAGTCTCTGGTAGCTAACTCATCTTTAATACGCTCGGATAAACCATGCCAGAATGCAGCATACAGGGCCTCGTCGTTCCATGCCAGTTCAGATGCCAGAATCTGGAACTGTATAAGATATTGTCCTACAGTACGTGATCCCTGGCGTAAACTGAGAATCTCAGACGAAGCTGAAGTTACCCGGCCTGGCTCGTCGAAGATGCGCCTGAATGTTGACACGAATGCAGTGTAAGAAGATAGCAGGGTGTCGGACCTCTCCCATAACGGTGATGCCCAGTCGAGGGCTGAGCCACTGAGAAGAGAGATGATGTAGGCAATTTTTGTACGGTCACTGGGAAAATTGCCAGGTTGTAGCTCAAACTGAATCTCACACTGGTTGAGAAATCCCCTGCAGAATCTTGGAGATCCGTCAAATTTTGCTGGCGTTGGAAGATGAAGACGTGGTTGACGCCCCAGATGCGCCTGATCCACGGAGAGTTGTCTGAATCCCATCCAGCCGAGTAGAGAGATCCTGGAGACAGCGGATGATGTGGCCCTGTGCAGCCTCCTGATGTTCAAGTCGGGCTGCCAGTTCTTGCATCGGCCTGGCCGCTTGATCCTGGTCTCCGGCTGGATTCATTTGGTCAGTGCTTACTGTCACAACTGAGGGCCTGAGCTGACGGGAGGCAGCCTCAGTTGTAGGGGCTGAGACGTACCGGAACCTGGGAGGTTGTATCAGACCCCTGGACATGTAAGTAACATGAAGAGAAACCGCCCGAAGGCGTGACCACGACAACTTGAGTAAAAGTCAATGATATTTATTTATGACAAACTCCATGCATTACAGTAGCAGTAAAAAGAAACATAAAAATCAGCAGAGAAATAATAATACAGTTCCTGGGTACTACAGGGTGGCAGGGGCCACAGAGCTCTGGTGGTATGAGACAGTTCTTATTATCTGCAAGTTGGAAAGTCCTTACCAGGCTCAACTGTAGCAATGAGGAAAGCCCAGGGTCGTACCAGCTGGTGTTCCAGGGAAAGCTGGACTGCTGTAGATAAAATGCTGCTGTGGGTACTGGTTAGAACCAGACAGGTGTTGGCACGGAGTGGATACTGGCTGGAACCAGTTAAATAATAAATAAAGCTTGAGAGCGATGCAATATAGATGAAATGTAGAATTTGAGAGCGGAGAAATAATAATACCGGTGGAGAGTGGTAAACTGCAGAAAGGACACCGGCCCTTTAAGAGAAGCTGTACACTGCTGGAAGCTGAGCTGGAAGCAGGTGATGTTGTAGCTAGAAACAGGTGAGTCCAGAACGGATCGGAGAGTCAGGCTACACCGCAGATGGAATGCTGGTGCGGGTCTCTATAGCAGAAGTCTGGAGACAGGAGCTGGAACCTGGAAGACAATCACAGGAGAGAGACAAACTGGAACTAGGTTTGACAACCAAAGCACTGACGCCTTCCTTGCTCAGGCACAACCTATTTATACCTGCAGCAAGGAAGGCATTGGCTAGGCAATTATGCAAATTAATAATACTGACAACGGATTGGTAGGAAAGATCAGCTGACAGAATCCAAGATGGCTGCGCCCATGCAGACACTTGGAGGGAAGTTTGGATTGTAATCCATGTGGTCTGGAAAACAGTAATGGCGGCGCCGGCCACCGGAGACAGGAGACGCCAGGCTGACAGATGCACATCCGACCACGCAGACACAGCGGAGGCCGCGGCTGACGTAACCGCCACTCTGAATGCAGAAGCTCAGGGACGGCGGCGGAGGCCGCGGGAGACGTCATGCCAGATGTATAAGGCGTTACTGTGACTGCGTCCAGAGAGACAGGAGAGGATGCGGGAATGTGCACATCAGGATAACAGATGGGATCCGGTCCTGGAGCGCTGAGCCAGCCTTAGGAGGCATCTGATAGGTAAGAAATGGCGTCCAGATACCCGGATCGTGACAGCCGCCCAGGAAGAACCCACCTTATGAGTAGAGTGGGCCTTAACAGATTTTGGACACTCCTGCCGTAGAATACGCATGCTGGATGGTGAACCTGATCCAGCGCGAAATCGACTGTTTAGAAGCAGAACACCCAATTTTCTTGGGATCTTAGAGGACAAACAGAGTGTCAGATTTTCTATGACGAGCCATCCTCTTCACATAAATCTTCAAAGCCCTTACAACATCCAAGGCCTTTGAAGCAATTGAGGAGTCAGTAGCCACTGGCACCACAATAGGTTGGTTGATATGAAAAGCTGACACAACCTTAGGAAGGAACTGTGGACGAGTCCTGAGTTCCGCCCTATCTTCATGGAAGACCAGATAGGGACTTTTACAGGACAAAGCCCCCAAGTCCGACACACGTCGAGCAGAAGCTAAGGCCAACAAAGTGACCACATTCCACGTAAGAAATTTTATTTCAGCCTCCTGCAGAGGCTCAAACCAATCCGATTGCAGGAACCGCAACACCACATCAAGATCCCAGGGTGCCGTTGGTGCCACAAAGGGAGGCTGGATGTGCAGAACCCCTTTCAAAAAGGTCTGAACCTCAGGGAGGACAGCCAAATGTTTTTGGAAGAAAATGGATAAAGCTGAGATCTGGACCTTGATGGAGCCCAATCTCAGGCCCATATCCACACCTGCTTGCAGGAAAAGGAGAAAACGTCCAAGTTGAAACTCCACCGCAAAAAAATTCTTGGATTCACACCAAGACACACATTATTTCAAAATTCGATGGTAATGTGTAGACGTTACCCCCTTCCTAGCCTGTATCAGGGTAGGAATAACCTCGCTCGGAATACCCTTCCGAGCTAAGATCTGGCGCTCAACCGCCATGCCGTCAAACGTAGCCGTGGTAAGTCTTGATAAGCGAACGGCCCCTGCAGTAGAAGATACTCTCGAAGAGGTAGGGGCCTTGGATCTTCCAGCAGTAGATCCAGCAGATCCGCATACCAAGCCCTCCTTGGCCAGTCCGGAGCAATGAGAATTGCCAGAACCTTTGTTCTTTTTATAAGTTGTAGAACTTTTGGAATTAGAGGAAGTGGAGGGAACAGATACACTGACGTGAACACCCACGGTGTTACTAGGCGTCCACCGCCACTGCCTGTGAGTCTCTCGACCTGGAACAGTACCTCCGAAGCTTCTTGTTGAGGCGGGAGGCCATCATGTCTATGTGAGGAACCCCCCACCAACCGGTTACCTCCTCGAACACCTCCGGGTGGAGGCCCCACTCTCCTGGATGGAGATCGTGTCTGCTGAGGAAGTCCGCTTCCCAGTTGTCTACTCCCGGAATGAAGATTGCTGACATCGCTACTGCGTGCCTTTCTGCCCAGAGGAGGATTCTTGTCGCCTCTGACATTGCAGCCCTGCTCTTCATTCCGCCTTGTTGGTTTATGTAGGCCACTGTGGTCACGTTGTCCTACTGCAGCTGAACAGCCCGACCCTGCAGAAGGTGTGCTGCTTGAAGAAGGCCGTTGTATACGGCTATTAGATCCCGGATGTTTATTGGGAGAAGGGATTCTTGACTTGACCACCTTCCTTGGAAGGTTTCCCCCGGAGCGACTGCTCCCCAATCTCTTAGACTTGCATCCGTGGTTAGAAGGATCCAGTCCTGAACTCCGAACCTTCGGCCCTCCAGAAGGTGTGGTAGTTGAAGACACCAGAGGAGCGAAATCCTGGCTTTTGGCGACAGACGTATCCTCTGATGCATATGTAGGTGAGATCCCGACCACTGGTCCAAGAGATCCAGCTGAAAGGATCGAGCATGAAACCTTCCGTACTGCAGAGCCTCATAGGAGGCAACCATCTTCCCCAGAAGGCGGATGCACTGATGAACCGATACCCGGGCAGGCTTCAAGACATCCCGGACCATTGTTTGAATCGCCAACGCTTTCTCCACCGGTAGAAACACCCTCTGCACCTCCGTGTCGAGGATCATCCCCAGGAAAGACAGCCTCCTTGTCGGTTCCAGATGAGACTTTGGAAGGTTCAGGATCCAACCGTGCTCCTTGAGCAGATGTGTCATGAGAGCAATGGATCTTAACAACTTCTCTCTGGATGATGCCTTGATCAGCAGATCATCCAGATACAGAATTATGTTCACACCCTGCTTGCGGAGGAGAACTATCATCTCTGCCATCACCTTGGTGAAGACCCTCGGTGCCGTGGAGAGACCGAACGGCAGTGCCTGAAACTGATAGTGATCGTCTAACAGTGCAAACCTGAGATAGGCCTAGTGCGGCAACCAAATGGGAATGTGGAGGTACGCATCCTTGATGTCCAGGGACACCAGGAACTCCCCCTCCGTCAGTCCTGAGATAACTGCTCTCAGAGACTCCATCTTGAATTTGAAGTCCCTTAGATAAGGGTTCAAAGCTTTCAAGTTCAGAATTGGCCTTACCAAACCATCTGGCTTCGGTACCACAAAAAGGTTTGAATAGTAACCTTTGTTCAACTGGTGAGGTGGAACTGGAACAATGACCTCAGACACTACCAATTTATGGATAGCATCCAGAAGAATAGCTCTGTCTGCCGGCAAAGCTGGCAAGCCTGATTTGAAGAAACGGTGAGGCGAGAGAGTTTGAAACTCCAGCCTGTACCCCCTGGACACAATATCCTGTATTCAGGGGTCCAAGCCCGATGACACCAAGACGTGGCTGAAATGCCGGAGTCTTGCTCCCACCTGAGACCCCTGCGAGCCGAGACGGACATGGAGGAGATCCCCGCAGCCATGGAACCCAGGTCCTTCATGGATTCTACTAGGAACCCTGCAGAATCCTGTATGTTACGTAAAAACAAATCAACGTCACCTTTATCCATCGTAGTCAAGTCCTCCTGCAGAGTGATTGACCACTTGGCTATAGCTTTAGAAATCCATGCACAGGCAATAGTAGGCCGGAGTATAGCCCCTGAAGCAGTGTATATGGATTTGAGCGTAGCATCCACTTTGCGATCAGCCGGGTCCTTCAACGCGGTAGATCCTGGGACTGGCAATACCACCTGTTTTGACAGCCTGGAGACAGAGGCATCAACTATAGGCGGAGACTCACATTTTTTTCTACTGTCTTCCGGGAAGGGAAAAGCAATCAGGACCCTTTTAGGGATCTGGATTTTTTTCTCCTGGTTTTCCCAGGCTTTTTCAAATATAGCATTTAATTCCTTAGATGCCGGGAAGGTGAGAGGGGCTTTCTTACTGTCCGTGAAAAAGGCCTCCTCAACCTGCTCAGGAGGTGTGTCAGAAATATGTAACACATCCCGCATGGCCTCAATCAACTGCACCCCCTTAGCAAGTGATGCCGTCCCCTTCACCGTCTGCTGTGTCAGAATCATTATCCGTGTCATCCTGCATAATTTGGGCAAGAGCACGTTTGTGAGAATGTACCACAGGGGTCCCCGAGGGAGCAGTATCAGACCATACTGCCATAGAGGACTGCAACACCTGAGTTGCATGCTCAGTCCTTGCAACCCTTTCAGAAATCTGAGAAATAGCCCCCCTAAGAGAGGTTAACCACTCCGGTTCTCTAGCTGGGATCTGCGCTACAACAGTGAAACCCTGATTACATGGGATGGGATCTTCCTGAGAAAATAAATCCTCTGCAGCATATGTCTCTAGACATGTTTGCTTGTACACCCCACACATACACACAGGGTACAGGGCAGACAGCGTTTCCCCCCCAAGAATGGCAGAGAGACACAGAGATTGGAGCCAACCCACACACAGCGCTATATAGGTATAGGGAGACCCTTAACACAGTCTTACACAGCCTCCCCTCCCTTCTACAACCCCCTGGTACCGTACAGATAGCTGGAGTTGCTCTGGAGGGACTGCTCTTCCACTGGCAGCGTGTCTGCAGGCAGGAAAATGGCGCTGAACGCTGCTGGGTCCGCTCTGAGGAGAAGCTCCGCCCCCTTAATGGCACTGTCTTCCCACTCTTCTAAGATTATACTGTCCTGAGGATTTTTTGCTGGCTGAGATCCGCAGACCCCGACAGGCTTTCTGGTCAGTGTAGGGTTAAGGCGCCGGCTCAGGGCGCCCCTCACAGCGCCGCACTTAAGTACCGCTGAGCCTCCCCCGGAGTGCAGTTTGAACTGCGCTCCTACCCTGTAGCCACCATCTTCACACCGGCCCCCCGCTTGCTAGGGGGGGTCGGTGACTCACTCACCACAAACTTCAGCTCTGCAAGGGGGTGGCGGCATGCTGCTGGGGTGAGCGTTCCCCTTTCGGCGGGGAGCAATCTATCCCCTCTGGAGCTCAGTGTCCAGTCAGCGGAGACAGTGGCTCAGACCCCACAGGGTGGACACTGCTGCCCCCCCTCAGTCCCTCGATGCAGGGAGGCTTTTGCCAGCAGCCTCCCTGTAAAATAAAAAAACTCTAAAATAAACTTTTACTAAGAAAGCTCTGTAGAGCTCCCCTAGCTGTGACCGGCTCCACTGGGCACATTTTCTAAACTGAAAAATGGAAAGATAGGCAGCGCTACAAATGAAGTGATTGAAATAAACAGTGATAATTTTTTGTCAATTTATTAAAAAAACCAATAAAAACTGTTATTCTTATTCTCTCCTCAGAATTGACTGGTACAGGTTGAGTATCCCTTATCCAAAATGCTTGGGACCAGAGGTATTTTGGATATGGGATTTTTCCGTATTTTGGAATAATTGCATACCATAGTTAGATATAATGGTGATGGGACCTAAATATAAGCACAGAATGCATTTATGTTTCATATACACCTTATACACACAGCTTGAAGGTCATTTTAGACAATATTTTGTATAACTTTGTGCATTAAACAAAGTGTGTCTACATTCACACAATTCATTTATGTTTCATATACACCTTATACACACAGCCTAAAGGTCATGTACTACAATATTTTTAATAACTTTGTGTATTAAACAAAGTTTGTGTACATTGAGCCATCAAAAAACAATGGTTTCACTATCTCACTCTCACTCAAAAAAGTCCGTATTTCGGAATATTTGGATATGGGATACTCAACCTGTAATAAAATACATGCACCTTAATCAGTTCATACACATCTGTAAAGTTAGACCAATTAGTGTCTGTTCCTGAATATGTACCCAGGTAAGTCCACAAGTCCCACAGAGGATTTCTAATGTATCAGCACAGTTCGGTTATTGAATATTTACTGATCACCGTATTAGAGGTGGAAAGGCTTCCATATGAGTAGTTCCATGTTGGAAATTGATGTCCTCATTAGGATGGTGATTGCTGTTGATGTCCTCTTAATGATGCACAGGGGGTTGGTGGTGGATCCGGGGTTGGTTCAGACACTGAGTTGAGGTCTTTAGAAACTGAAGTGGTGCAAAGTAGCTCTGCCTATCTTTCCATTTTTCCTTTTGTACATCTCCAGGAGTGACTTTCCTGGTTCCTTGGCAGCTGCTTGGTGCAGCAACTATTATTGAGTGCCTGTTCTTCTTGAAAAGAAGTTTTCTTGCATTTTCTAAACTTAGTCTGGTAGCATAGAGGGAGGAGCCAGCCCACACTGTTAAACTCTTAAAGTGCCAATGGCTCTGAGGACGGGGCTAGTCCCCGAAACATGTCGGTAAATTAAAACTGACCTTTCTACTTTTGCAAAAACCTGCGTGAGTGCCGCCTTCATTCTTTCTACATATATATATATATATATATATATAGTATAGTATATCTACATATATTTGGATAGAGAATCCCAGCAGTCGGGGTGCCGACAGTCCCACGACCGAAACAGGCATCCCAACAATTAGAATGCCGACAGGGCCGTCCTGTCTTAAGTACCCCGAGCCCCCCAAAGCCTTAATGTAGCTCTGACTATAAACATTCACAATGTCCATGTCGACATTCTGAACGTAGACTTCTCATACAACCCATATAAATATATAACTTTCTTCCTAGATGGTACCATGGACTTGTAGTATCAATAAATGTGTGTGTGCAGTATGTAAGTTGTGCTATAGTGTACTGCAGAGGCCCAAAATACAACCACAAACAGCATTTGTGTTATGGTGGCAGATATGTTATACTGTACCTGTAACTGAAGCGGTGGGAGCTCCAATGCTTGCTGGTAATACTGTATTGTAAGGTGCGTTAGCCCCATTTGATGGAGTGCACGTCCAAGGTTGTAGTATGTCTCCTGGCAAGGGCCTCGTAAGTCAAGATATCGATTCAAGAATGAAAACCCCTAAAACATAAATAATATATTGTAAAGCTCATTAACACTAAAATAAAAGTGTAAACAGAGAACAATAATAGATTGTATACTGCATGTTAATAACATTAAAATACCCAAAAAGTTTTAATAGAAAACACACAGTCTTTGGCATTGAACTGAGTAAGTCTATAATATACAGACTAATGTAATCTTTGCTACAAATAAGAAAAATACTAATTATCTATTGATATTAGAAGTAAGCAAGGAGCTTGGGTATCCCATCTGTGATTTCTATTGTACAGAATTTGTATGGAGTATAGACACTGTGAAGTGTGTATATTGCTGGTGTCCGGCACTCAGTTCAGATTATATCCAATAATTTATAGTTATCTGTACTAAAACCAGCTGCTGAAATCCAAAGTGGGATTGGGATCATCCATTTTATAACACAAATACACTTTATAACATAAAAATATACAGATGTGTGTGCGCACCTTAGGCACCCACACACCACTGTATATGGATCAGC
The DNA here is from genome assembly GCF_028390025.1 of Pseudophryne corroboree. Lineage (NCBI taxonomy): Eukaryota > Metazoa > Chordata > Amphibia > Anura > Myobatrachidae > Pseudophryne > Pseudophryne corroboree. The sequence continues at coordinate 131,648,585 of NC_086451.1, forward strand.
ACTGTATGTAATGAAATACCAATATAGTTGGATTAAGACTCGTTTGCTGAGTCTTAATCCAGCTATATTGGTATTTTATTACATACAGTGCTGATCCATATACAGCATACTTTTGGCAGGTACAGTACCTTTTTTTTATGGTCTATACCGATTTCTGGCTCTCCAAACCTCAATTGAAAGTGTAGGAAAAGCCCCCTTTCCTAATTTATACCGGTTTTTATGTGTATAATGTTCATACCTCCCAACTGTCCCACTGAGTCCCGCTAATCGGACCCTGTCCCGCTGTCCCACCAGCAGGCAGCAGTGTTCTGCGGGCGGGGCAGTTGGGAGAGCCTTTGATCACCCGCTGCTCTGCAAAGCAGCCGGAGATCACTGAATACATGCTGTGCGCTGCTAGGAGGGGAGCGGGGGCCGCCCACCTGCTCGTGGAGGGCTGGGCACAGGCCCAAAAGGCAAGAAAATGGTCAGCCTGAAGAGGCCACGCCCACTCAAACAAGGCCACGCCCACCACAGTTGAGGCCACGCTCCCTTTTCGGGTCCCGATTTCATCTACTCTAAAGTTGGGAGGTATGATGATGTTGGAGGGTATGTATTACTGTGGTGTGTGGTTGCCTAAGGTGCACACACACATCTGTATATTTTTCTGTTAGAAAGTGATTTCTATTGTTCCCCATAACAGATTTGGTATGATATACCGATGGACAGGATGCTGGCGGACAGAATACTGACAGCGGAATACCGATGTTATTCCTTATAACACTACTTTGCTGGAAAACTACCACCACGGCAAGCGGTGCCTTGCACTGGGGCCTGCCGCTGTCAAGGTGCCCAAAGCCAGCGCAGCATGTAATGAGTCAAACTGACTCATTACATGCCGCCTGCCGCTGTGTGCTGCGGGACAGAGGAGAGGAGCAGCAGGGACGCAGCCACGGGGAAGAGGAGGAGGGAAAGGGACTCCACCAATTACACTGCGCTGCTGCGGCTCCAGTCCCGAGTCCCCCTCCCTCCTTCTCCCCTCCCCTGCCCGGGATCATCACCTGCCTAACTGCCTGCACCAATCTGCCTGACTGTCTGAGCCAGCGGAGATGGTAAGTATAATCTATTCTGTCTGTCTGTCTGTCTGTCTGTCTGTCTATCTATCTATCTATCTATCTATCTATCTATCTATCGTAATGTGTAAAAAGGTGGACTGTCTGCCGTAATGTGTAAAAAAGGGGGACTGGCTGCCGTAAGCATTTTGTTGCACCTGGGCCCACCGCTCGCTAGTTCTACCACTGGACTGTTCATAAGGAATTCATAAAGATTGCTATTATTAAATAATTAAATAAATAGATAAATACAATTTTTACCTTCTTAATCCATTAACATAGTAACTAAGGTTGAAAAAAAACAATTGTCCATCGAGTTCAACCTATTTGTGGTCTCCTATGCAGTCCTATTATAGGACTAGTTATTTTTATGTTAGCACTAGTTATATTAACTATAATGCGTAACTACGCACCATAACCCTGAATATCTTTATCCAATAGGAATTTATCTAACCCATTCTTTAAGGTGCTGACTGAGTCTGCTGTTACTACTCTCTCAGGCAGGGAATTCTAAACACGTATTGTCCTTACTGTGAAAAAACCTTTTCGCCTCAATGTGCGGAAACTCCTCTCCTCTAACCTAAGCGAGTGACCACGTGTCCTCTGTGCTGATCTTATAGAAAACAGGTCCATCCCAAGCTCTGTGTATTGAACCCTTATATATTTGTAGAGGTTGATCATGTCCCCTATTAGTCTCCTCTTTTCCAATGTAAACATGCCTAGACTTGCAAGCCTTTCCTCGTATTCCAGCGTCTCCATGCCCTTGATTAGTTTGGTCGCCCGCCTCTGAACCTTTTCTAGCTCCAGGATATCCTTTTTGTAATATGGTGCCCAAAATTGCACACAGTATTCAAGATGGGTCCTCACTAGTGATTTATATAATAGGAGTATAATACTCTCGGCCCTTGCATCAATTCCCCGTTTTAAGCATGCTAATATCTTCTTTGCCTTCTTTGCTGCACTCCTACTTTGGGTACTGCTGCTTAATTTGTTAAATTTACACAAACAAACCAAATTGGTGACCTTTGACCCCCTTTGCTGCCCTATTTGGGCAGGTTTTGGGTAAGATCCCAACATCAATATCAGCAAATATTTTTGCAGCGCCAACATAAATGATAACTAATTTTATCAAGAGGACTTCGAATTGAAGGATGGTGTAATGGTTAGCATTACTGCATCACAGCACTGAGGTCATGGGTCTGACTTCCACTATGGCCCTATCTGTGTGCAGTTTGTATATTCTTCCTGTACTTGCAAAGGTTTCCTCCCACAATCCAAAAATAAAATGTGATAAAGCTGATTATCTTTACAGGAATAAAAGCTATACCTTAAACACACCTTAAATACACTTTAAACCTTTAGCCGCAGCGGCCGCTATACTTAATTCACACTCTACGCACCTTTTACGCTATTAGCATACAGAGTCCCGTACAGTGTACGGACTTTGCGTACACACGCCGCGCAGACGGTACAAAGTACTCACAGTGCGTACACACCCAGAGATACACTTTAAACCTTCGACAGCAATGCAATGCAATAATAATAATAATACACTTTAAATCTTAGCAGGGCAATGAGCACACGACACCAATTGTGAGTTTACCGCTGGGTTCCGACACCACAGTGGATTATTTCTGAAAGGGGGTTTACAATACAAATTATACACTACAATACATGACAATATATAACAGAATAATGGCTACAGTAAATGTACATACGTGAGTATATTCGCGTGCGCTTCCCGCTCCTCCGTCATCAAATAGATAACGTTGTGAGTCTTGTGTCAGGCCGGGCTGCAGCAGGCTTTATTTATACAAGTCTTCCAAAAGCAATACAATGGATACTGTAATCCCGTTGTCCATTGGACACAGGAATGCACTTTTACAGTACAGGAGAGGTCATAGGTTGATTTGAAAGGGTAGGCGATGTCTTTCTCAACTGCTCTGGTGGGTGGTCTCCTCTGGATTCCCGCCGCATACATAATATACAGTAAATACAGTTTATATCTATATTCTGCTTCTGCACATAACTATCCGCAGGAACATGCGATCTTCCGCAGACCAACACCGGAATGTTACCCTTAAAATACCCTACAGCTGGATACCAAACACCACCTTATAACCTTAGTCTGTTCCCTCCTATCCTGTAAAGGTGAATCCCTTTGTTCTGCAACCATTTAAACAGCTATAACTTTCTGATGTGGTGCAAGGAGACTGTGTGTACATTGTGCACTATTTGGATTAAATATGTAAAGTGTTTTTGATGGCTCTCCATGCGTACACAAACTCTGCCGTAAATACCCATACCATGCGCCGATGCGCAGGTCCGCGGGAGCGACCATACGCAAATTGCGGATATGTGCACGCACGGCAGAACAAGTGCACACGCAGTGGGCATGTGTGTGCAGTTTGTACGTGATGTGTGTTCTGCAATATTTTTCGACTTTGACAGTCCACCCTTTGGCAGTCGCCAATAACTGCCACTATCTAATCACTACACAGAAAAATATCAATACAATATCTACAGACGATTGGATGGTCGGAGGGGAGTTGTAGGCGGGAAATGTATGACCTAGTGGGATAGTAAAAAGCATGTATGTATGAATCCATGTCTGAGGGGCATGTATCTTCGTGCCGTATATGTTTTAGATAAGCTTCGATGTATTGCGAAGTATACATTAAATCCTTCTTATCCCGTATTAAGGGTCTGTAAGTGGGCCGACAAACACTACAGAGCTCTTTTCGGCTTCTTGTTCCAACAAATGGGGTGCACATTTAGTTGATGATACATGGAGGGGGAACATATGTGAGTGCTAGTATATGTGGATATCACCTGTCGACTATGTGTGTCATTAACTGAAGGTTGTAGAGATGAAGAAAAGACACATATCTAAAATACATTCACATAACATTTACATTCACATAAACATTCTTGGGTAGGGCTGATGTCTTTTCCGGATGGGTGTATCTGGGCAGAGGGGGAGACAAAGGAAAAACGGGTGAAAGAAACAGGCCATGGAATTCATTTGCAATCCTTATCATAACACGGTCTCTATGGATGGGTCGTAAATTAAATCTGCTGCTATAACAATGCCCTCGCTCCTTAAACTCATCAAATTTGTGCCGTGTTTGCGCCGCATCAGAATTCGAACACACCTGAATATCAAGCCAATAATTATTACGACTCTCAGGATACAAAGGAGAAACTTTCCTACACTCATAATAACATTTTGAGCCCACTCTCCTAATCCTGAGAACCAATTTTGTGGGTTCAACCATGAGACCCAGCCGGACAGCTCATTACCCACAGCGGTCAGGGTAAGGTTGTGTCTCCTCCGGAACTCCCACTTCAACTGCAATATATCACCCATCTTTTGATCGATGATCTCCGTGGGGTCGTCAGTGCTGTTTGTAATATACGTACAGCACTTCACACCATACTGAGTTGCCAAAGTGACACAGTACCCACCCGTCACGGCTGTGATATAATTAAGGACCATCCTGTGCTGGATCAGTTCCGTCTTGTAAGCTTGTAACTCCCTTCCCGTATACCTGAAGGTGTCGTCATACATCTCAGTGATATTATCTATCAAGTTCGCTAGCGCATGGATATACCTATAATTTATAATTCCTCTGGCAGTACGGGTGATGTCTAATGCGAGAAGGAATTGAATCCCGGTGGATTCGTGGATCAAATCAGAGGCTACGTGCTCTGTCCTCTCTATGAGGTGTCTCTTGACGATGTGTTCATAGTGAGTATGAGTATAAGGAGCCTGAGCACTGCGGTGAACATCTTTCATCTTATCATGGGTTATGGTCATGACCTCTGGCAACACTCTTCCAATATAACACAATCCCTCTGAGCTCGGGACAAGCCACTTATACGCCTTCCTCCCACATATGAAATAGGCATCATCGGGGAGAACATAGGGGACAGAATATGACATTACCATATTACAAACTTTCCAAGTGAAAAACCCAATCCCTAGTTCTCCCATCTGCTCAGTACAAGTATCGGGCTGGATGATATGAGCACAGTACCCTGGTGATACTTCTCCAACCCACATGGTCTTGCTTCCTCGAGTATACCTATACCGGAAATACCTCCCACTGTTGGCTATTTGGCGTACAAGTTCAGAGTCTATGGGTATCTTATAAGCTCTGTGCGAGAAGGTCATTGTCTGGTTATTCCACGTCACTTCCCAATTTCCCGGTTTTCGGTAATTGGAAATATTGAAACATAATAAGGATCTATCTACATGATACTGGTGGAGCTTCAAACTAGGGGGCCTAGAAATATTGAATTTCTTGTCCACCGGTCTCCCACCCCGTAATTCGAGTACCTCATCTATTGCTAAAGGGTACGGTATTAATCCGGACTTGCTCTGACCTTGAGGTACTTGTGAGCACACCTAGCATTCTGTCTGGTTTAAGACCTTACCCACTAGTGAGTGGTAATCACTCAATGGATGACGGTCCATGTTGATATTAAGGCTGGACTGACATCTCTGGATGCACCCATCCTCGACTATGTTCTCACAATTCCTACAAATGCAATTTTCCTCAGCCAATAACCCTTCACAGTGCCTCCGAGCTCCCTGACTACCAGATCGCTTTCTGATACTCGCCTTTGCTCGAGTGATGTGTTGCTCTTGAGATTCTACAAATCCATCATCGCCATCAGAACCCATTCCAGATCCTTTCTCGACCTCTCTGGGACCCTAACCGAAACAGACTGTCCTGGTCAACAACAGGATTAACAGGAAAACCCGAAACGCAGTCTCTTGGGGTAGATCCATCTTGTTAAGGGAAGAGAAGGGAGACAAGAAGGGGGGGAGAAAGGGAAGAAGAGAAGGAGGGTAGTGGGAGATGGAGAGAAAAAAAAGAAAAACTGGTGTGACAACCACCTCTGGTCTTGTTCTCCGCGCTCAGGTGTCGTCTCAACAGTCCTGCCTCTCAGCTTTCCCGGAACAGACACTCCAGTGATACGATGTTCTCTACACTCTGCTCTTTGTCACGAGTACTCTCCGGGTCAGCGACCTTTCTGTAGGGAACATAAATCTTGCATTTCAATGTGTTTAACTGTTGTGTATTATCAGTTGTGTGAAGTGAACCATCTGTGGAAAGTGAAAAGAGAGGGGAAATAATAAAAAGAAAATTTGTCAGATTTGCGTTCACCATCAGGCTGTCACACCATCATGTATATCGGTATCTATGCACAGTCTCCCTTCACCAGTATTCCCATTCTCCACCCTTTGTGCATGACCAGGCACACTGATACTGGTGTCCCTATGCTGGTGAGATATACTGGGTTTGGGCAGAACTCTGAAAAGACCGAGTAGGCATGTGACGTTTGAACTGTAATCCTGTCGGTGAACTTAAGGGATGAAGAGGAAACTTTGAAGACAAATCACAGAGTTGAGTAACAGATAAGTTTGTAGAGGCAAAGAAGATTTTACAAAGTTTGACATCTGGACTGGGCACTACGGGGAATTATTCCCTAATCGGTCTGTTCACCTAAAAAAAAATCTGTGTGTGTTATATCTCTACTGGGACTATCCCAGCCATCAATCCAGTGTCTTGTCCATTCTAAGTTCATAGGGAACCCGGTATCTTTGAGATAATTTCCTCTACCTGTGATGGACATGCATCTAAAACAGTGAAATGCAACATTAGTCTTCGTGGGTATCTAACATATTTTGTGCTTCCTGGGTGGGAGCACTCTATATGTATACCATCTCTAACAAAACTCCTGTTAAGTTACTTAGAGGTCACTTCTGCTAGAGAGAGAAGCAGAAGTTAAGAGGCCTCCTCCTAACCCCAGTAAGTTCTGTCAAAAGGGTAAAGTTGCATTTATTCTGTTCTTCCCATTAACCGAATCTGTGTTTTCTATATGGCTTGTGATTCCTTACTATATGTCCCTTGATCCCGTCTATGTGTTTAATAACGTGGCTTGTTTTCTCTGTCTAGGGGTCTATATTGACTATGTGTTCTACTATACCTACAATCTTTGGCAAAATGCCCTTCCTTCCTACAAGTGTAGCATATTCTAGGTCTTTTCCAAACAGCAGGGGTCTGGGTTTTGGGCTGATGAGATTTTGGTGTAAGAGCCTGTATACTTTCAATCCTCAGCCTCTCCTCCTGTTGTTTTCTACGCCTAACAATATTCTTGTGGTGTACAATTGCGCACTCTCTAAGGCAAGCTATTGTGACTCCTCTCCAATTAGGCAAAGATGTTTGTCCCTTACTGTCTTATCGAGTCCGTCCATTAGCACATAGACAGCCACCTCCCTGTAATTCGTATCGTTCCCTGTATCAGATACCCCCATGTATCTATCCATTATTTGCAGGGCCCGATGGAAATATTCAGATGTTATTTAATTTTTCCTCTGCTTTATGGAGAAAATTCTTCTCCACTTAACAGTTGTGGGGAAATACAACTCTAGTTGCCTGTTAATTTGCTCTAAGTTCTCCTGATTGTGTTTGTCAGTCATAAGACTATCCGACTCTAATCTACAATCAGTGATAAATCTTTGGGTGTCAATATTAGGGGATAGGCACGCTTTCAAAAGTATCCGCCAGTGTTTGTTTGTCGGTTCATACGCATTACCCAGATCTCTGATAAATTTCTGACATCTAGCTAAATCCTTCCGAGGGTCGGGGAATTCTGAAATGATTGATCGCAGCTCATCTCTGGGCCACGGGCAATACATTGCATTATTCCTGGTGAGGACTACTCCCTCACTATCGGTTCCCCCATTGGGAGTTACTGTTTCCAAGACAGGGTGTAATTCTACCATTCCGTTCCTGATTTGTTTACTGTGAGGTGTTGTTGTCTCTGTGCAATGAACTGTCTCACACTTACCGGTAGCTGTGACCTCACCAGTTCTTTCATTGGGGAATATTGTTACTGCACTACCTGGTTGGACAGGCCCCACCTGATTGTCCTGCAAAGTGACTGCTTGGAGGAGAGCTGCGATTTGGCTGGATCCTTCATCTTCCTGTGACCTATAACCTGGAAAAGACTTCAAAACAGGATACATCTTGCAAAAAATAAGAATTTACTCACCGGTAATTCTATTTCTTGTAGTCCGTAGTGGATGCTGGGTACTCCGTAAGGACCATGGGGTATAGACGGGCTCCGCAGGAGACTGGGCACTCTTAAAAGAAAGATTAGGTACTATATCTGGTGTGCACTGGCTCCTCCCTCTATGCCCCTCCTCCAGACCTAAGTTAGTGAAACTGTGCCCGGAAGAGCTGACATTACTAGGAAAGGATTTGGAATCCAGGGTAAGACTCATACCAGCCACACCAATCACACCGTACAACTCGTGATAACTATACCCAGTTAACAGTATGAACAATAACTGAGCCTCTCTCAACAGATGGCTCATACAATAACCCTTTAGTTAAGCAATAACTATATACATGTATTGCAGAGAGTCCGCACTTGGGACGGGCTCCCAGCATCCACTACGGACTACGAGAAATAGAATTACCGGTGAGTAAATTCTGATTTTCTCTGACGTCCTAGTGGATGCTGGGTACTCCGTAAGGACCATGGGGATTATACCAAAGCTCCCAAACGGGCGGGAGAGTGCAGATGACTCTGCAGCACCGAATAAGCAAACTCAAGGTCCTCCTCAGCCAGGGTATCAAACTTGTAGAATTTTGCAAAAGTGTTTGAACCCGACCAAGTAGCAGCTCGGCAAAGTTGTAAAGCCGAGACCCCTCGGGCAGCCGCCCAAGAAGAGCCCACCTTCCTCGTGGAATGGGCTTTTACTAATTTAGGATGCGGCAGTCCAGCCGCATAATGTGCAAGCTGAATCGTGCTACAGATCCAGCGAGCAATAGTCTGCTTTGAAGCAGGAGCACCCAGCTTGTTGGGTGCATGCAGGATAAACAGCGAGTCAGTTTTTCTGACTCTAGCCGTCCTGGAAAAATAAAGTTTCAGGGCCCGGACTACGTCCAGCAACTTGGAATCCTCCAAGTCCCTAGTAGCCGCAGGCACCACAATAGGTTGGTTCAAATGAAACGATGATACCACCTTAGGGAGAAATTGGGGACGAGTCCTCCATTCTGCCCTTTCCATATGGAAGATCAGATATGGGCTTTTACATGACAAAGCCGCCAATTCTGACACACGCCTAGTCCAAGCTAAGGCCAAAAGCATGACCACTATCCACGTGAGATATTTTAGCTCCACGGTCTTAAGTGGCTCAAACCAGTGGGATTTTAGGAATCCAACACACGTTAAGATCCCAAGGTGCCACTGGAGGCACAAAAGGGGCTGAATATGCAGCACCCCTGTAACAACGTCCGAACTTCAGGCAGTGAAGCCAGTTCTTTTTGAGAGAAAAGGGATAGGGCCGAAATCTTGGCCTTTATGGATCTTAATTTTAGGCCCATAGTCACTCCTAACTGTAGGAAGTGCAGGAATCGACCCCCCTGGAATTCCTCTGTAGGGCCTTCCCGGCCACACACCAAGCAACCTATTTTCGCCATATACAGTGAAAAAGTCTTGCCGTCACGTCTTTCCTAGCCTTTATCAGCGTAGGAATAACTGCATCCGGAATGCCCTTTTCCGCTAGGATCCGGCGTTCAACCGCCATGCCGTCCAACGCAGCCGCGGTAAGTCTTGGATCAGACAGGGTCCTTGTTGCAACATGTCCTGACTGAGAGGCAGAGGCCATGGGTCCTCTGAGAGCATTTCTTGCAGTTCCGGGTACCGAGTCCTTCTTGGCCAATCCGGAGCAAAGAATATTGTTCACACTCCTCCATTTATTACAATTATCAGCCCTTGGGTCTGAGAGGAAGAGGAGGGAATATATAGACCGACTGGAACACCCACGGTGTTACTAGTGCGACCACAGCTATCGCCTGAGAGTCCCTTGACCCAGCGTAAAACCTTTTTTATCTTTTTATTGAGGTGGGACGCCATGTAGTCCACCTGAGGCAGTTTCCATCAATTTGCAAAACTGCGTGAAGACTTCCTGATGAAGTCACCACTTTCCCGGGTGGAGGTCGTGTCCACTCCTGGAATGAACACTGCTGACAGTGCGCTTACTTGATTCTCCGCCCAGCGAAGAATTCTGGTGGCTTCTACCCTCGCCACCCTGCTCCTTGTGCCGCCCTGGCGGTTTACATGAGCCCCTGCGGTCTGACTGGATCAGAACCGGTTGGTCGCGAGGAACTCCGCTTGACTTAGGGCGTTGTATATGGCCCTTAGTTCCAGGATATTGATGTGAAGGCAAGTCTGTTGGCTTGACCACAAACCTTGGAATTTTCTTCCCTGTGTAACTGCCCCCCACCCTCGGAGGCTTGCATCCGTGGTCACTAGGACCCAGTCCTGAATGCCGTATCTGCGGCCCTCGAGAAGGTGAGCACTCCGCAGCCACCACAGGAGAGACACCCTGGCCCTGGGGGATAGGGTGATTAACCGATGCATCTGAAGATGTGATCCGGACCACTTGTCCAGTAAGTTCCATTGTCCTTGCATGGAACCAGCCGAAGGGGATGGCCTCGTATGATGCCATCATCCTTCCCAGGACTCGAGTGCAGTGATGCACTGACACCTGTTTTGGTTTTCAATGGATTCCTGACCAGTGTCATGAGCTCCTGAGCTCTCTCTATCGGGAGATAAACCCTCTTCTGGTCTGTGTCTAGGATCATGCCTAGGCGAGGCAGATGAGCTGTAGGAACCAACTGCGACTTCGGAATATATAGAATCCAGTCGTGTTGCCGTTTCACTTCCAGAGAAGGTGATACGCTGTCCAGCAACTGCTCTCTTGATCTCGCTTTTATGAGGAGATCATCCAAGTATGTGATAATAGTGACACCTTGCTTCCGCAGGAGCACCCTCATATCCGCCATTACCTTGGTGAAATTGGTAATGACAATCCCGTACCGCAATTCTGAGGTACGCCTGATGAGGTGGATAAATGGGGACACGAAGGTATGCATTCCTTATGTCCCGATTCATTTCAGGCTTGCAATGACCGCTCTTAGCGATTCCATCTTGAACCTGAACCTTTTCAGGTATATGTTCAGGGATTTTAATACAATATGGGTCTAACCGAACAGTCTGGTTTCGGGATTATAACATGGTCGAATAATAACACCCTCTTGTTGAAGGAGGGGACCCCTGACCACCACCTGTTGAAGATACAATTTACGAATTGCAGTTAACACTGGCTCCCTCTCTTGGGGGGAAGCCCGCCGGGTCCTCGGTGAGGGGGCATTTTCTCACAGTCCAGCCTGTATCCCTGCGATACAATTTCTATTGCCCAGGGATCTAACAGGGAGTGAACCCACTTGTGGCTGAACTTACGAAGGCGTGTCCCCACCGGGCCTAGCTCCGCCTGTGGAGCCCCAGCGACATGCGGTGGATTTTTGTAGAGGCCGGGGAGGACTTCTGTTCCTGGGGACTAGCTGTGTTGTACAGCTTCTTTCCTCTGCCCCCGGCTCTGACAAGAAAGGACGCACCTCAGACTTTCTTGTTTCTTTATTCGAAAAGCTGCATTTAATAATGTCGTGCTTTCCTAGGCTGTGCAGGAATATAAGGCAAAATATCAGAATTACCAGCTATAGCTGTGGAGACCAGGCCCGAGAACCTTTCTCCACACAATCCTCAGCCTTCCATATGCCTCTTAAGTCGGCATCATCTGTCCAATGTATATTCTACAGGACACGTCAAGCAGAAATCGACATAGCTTTTGTCTCTAGGACCCAGTATACTCATGTCCCTTTGGGCATGCTTTATAATTATATATCTATCACTTAAGACAGCATCTTAAAATATTTATATGCATACTAGGGTCTCAATCTCTGCTGATAAGGTACCTGTCCACGCTGCCACAGCGCTATAAACCCATGCCGACACAATCGCCGGTCTGGGTAGTATACTAGAATGTGCACACTATCTGCAGGATCCCTGAGAATAGCTAGTGCAAACAGGACACCCAAGGGGAAGATTCTCAACACATCCTGGCCCTAGTGGGGAAAGGATACAGCCTGAGAATTCTCTTGTGGGAAGCTGTCGTCTCTTGTCTGGAGATTCCCGCTCTTTTTCCTCATGAGAGGAGGGAAATTTACCTCAGCATTCTTCCCCTTAACATGTGTACTCTCGTGTCAGGGACAGATGAGTCATCAGTGATATGCAAATCATCTTTTATTCCAATAATCATATATTGAATATCTTTTAGCCCTCTTGGCTGTAACTTTGCATTATCGTAGTCGACAGTGGAGTTAAACTCCGTGTCGATACTTTGTTATTTTGGATAGTGAACATAGAGAGACTCTGAAGGACTCTGTGACATAGGGACAGACCAGGGTAGATTTCCTTTCTGTTCCCTAACCTTTTGTGCAGTAATTTTACCTCAGCACTTACACATATCCAAACAGGTGTCGACGTTGTCGACGGAGACACCCTCCCACACACATATCCGCTCTATCACCTCCTTAGAGGAGCCTTTTACCTCAGACATGTCGACACACGCGTACCGACACACCACACACACAGGGGATGCTCTATTTGAAGACAGTTCCCCCACCAGGCCCTTTGGAGAGACAGAGAGAGAGTATGCCAGCACACACCACAGCGCTATATAATACAGGGATGTACACTATACTGAGTGATTTTTCCCCTATAGCAGCTTATATACACAGTTTTGCGCCTAAATTTATGTGCCCCCCTCTCTTTTTTACCCTTTGTGTACCAGGATACTGCAGGGGAGAGCCTGGGGAGCTTCCTTCCAGCTGAGCTGTGAAGAGAAAATGGCGCCGGTGTGCTGAGGAAGAAGGCCCGGCCCCCTCAGCGTCGGGCTTCTGTCCTTTTATGTACTTTAATGGCGGGGGTTAATGCACATATACAGTTTATCAGACTGTATTATGTGCTTTTCGCCCCCCCCCCCCAGCGCCCTGCACCCATCAGTGACCGGAGTGTGTGGTGTGCTAAGGGAGCAATGGCGCACAGCTGCAGTGCTGTGCGCTACCTTAATGAAGACCGGAGTCTTCAGCCGCCGATTTTCAACTTCTCTTCGTTCTTCTGGCTCTGCAAGGGGGACGGCGGCGCGGCTCCGGGACCGGACGACCGAGGACTGGGCCTGTGTTCTATCCCTCTGGAGCTAATGGTGTCCAGTAGCCTTAGAAGCCCAAGCTAGCTGCAAGCAGGTAGGTTCGCTTCTCTCCCCTCAGTCCCACGTAGCAGTGAGTCTGTTGCCAGCAGATCTCACTGAAAATTAAAAACCTAACAAATACTTTCTTTTCTAGGAAGCTCAGGAGAGCCCCTAGGGTGCATCCAGCTCTGGCCGGGCACAGATACTAACTGAGGTCTGGAGGAGGGGCATAGAGGGAGGAGCCAGTGCACACCAGATATAGTACCTAATCTTTCTTTTAAGAGTGCCCAGTCTCCTGCGGAGCCCGTCTATACCCCATGGTCCTTACGGAGTACCCAGCATCCACTAGGACGTCAGAGAAATTAGGGTTAATACATTGTTTTTGCATACTACGATCGTTTACGGATATATCATTGACTGTAGCCATCTCTTCCCCTTCGACCTGTGTCGACACTGGTGTGTTTGTGTTCTCATTCCCGCTAGGATTTGAACCTGTTTTGCGAATCTGTTCTTTTTGCATATCCCCCTCCTGTTGCCATAATTTTAAACAATCATTAGGTCTAATCCTTTGTTCCCTGGATTTTAGAAGACATATTTTACTGCTTACATTCTGCAGTAGCTCTGGCTCAAAGCTGCCCACCTTAGGGAATGGTTCCCTATCTTTGTCAGTCACACGTTCCCATTCAGACAAAAAGTCTTCAATACTTTTTCCTTTAAACTCCGCTGACCCCATGGGCCGCGGCTCTACAACCTGAACCCTGGTTAAACGTCCCTTACTTGAGCAACTGTCTCCCATAATTGTGGGCCTTTTCCCACAAACACCAAAATACTCAATATAAGGTAAAGGTGAAAGTTCTCCGAGCGCTCTTCACCCGCTCACCGCCCACGTTGGCCAGTACTACCATACACTGTCGATAGCGAAGGCAATGTACCCAACTTAGGGCCCTATGTGACCTATATTTACTGGAAGTTTTTAGGAATAACTTACCCTTTCCAGTAAAGTATCGGCCGTTGGAGATTTTCCTGAGAGAGACCAGCGAAAACTCCCTGTGCACTTTATTATACACAAATCACGCTTGCGTATTGCTCTGTACAGCGCTGATGATACCGCGATTTTACGCAAAAGCTTGTAAAAAGGATATCACGTTGCGCTATATATCGCACCCACAAACGCGCGGTCCAATCGCACAGCGTATAGGTACTTGTTACTTATCTGCCGTACGACCACTGGAATCAATTTTCAGGCTGCGAAAACCTCAGCCGGAGCGTATAAAAAAAAAACTACATGGGTCACACAGTTCAGAATTCACAATTCCCTACCACGCTCCTGTGTAAGTCTCCTCACGACTTACGTATTAAACCTTATATTAACGTGAGTCAGCCGCCTCACGCCACCAAGTCTCCACTCACTTGATGTACCACACACCGAGATTCCAAATTCCGTGGTTCAAATTTCCACTCGCTCCTACGTTCACTCACTCAATTACACTTTCTGTACAGAAAATTATCATTCATTCAGACAAGCAGCTTTACTCCCAGAGGCAATACAGTAAATAAGGGTTTTATACTAAACTTTGGAAAACTGGGCAATCTTGTGTTATTGTAGCGTGGCTACTGTCCCACCTTTAAACTAAACGAACTAACGTGTGGTTTTATTATGCGCACACAACGCTTTGCAAGCTTGCGTAATTACGCAACCGTGCGTACCTTTATGCCACGTGTGCGGCCTTGCGCTACGTGCACGTTTTGTGTACGCTGTCCTCACGTTCCGTACCACGTGTACCAATGTGCGGACGCAATAAAACAACTCACACAATTTCTATAAATGTGAGCAATATTGACTTCCGGTTCCGGTGCCCATGTGAGGAGAAGCTGATTGCTGCAGCTCTCCTGCACCCTCGGCAACCGGAGCACACAGCGCCTCCCGTCCGCGGCTTTTCTCCGCGCCTGCTGCACACTATCAGTGGGAAGGTGTAGAGAGCTGGATGGAAAGATTTCTGTCCTCCCCTATGCCCCCTAAAGTCCAGAGATCGAGGTCTGAAAAACGTCCGGGAGAATCCAAGATGGCCGCCGCACCTAACTCACAAACGAGCCTGCAGGCTGCTGGCAGCATCAAACAGGCTTCTGCAAAACACACTTCTCCCTCAGGTGAGCCTGACTGTACCCCTGCCTCTCCAGTGACTTATGCTGATGTAGTAAGAGCTGTTAGGGATGCCATGGAGCCTATCATGGATGCACATGCTGCTAAAATGCAGCAAGCAGTAAAAGATCTAAAATCCCAAATTAAGCAGCTATCTAAGACTGTTCTTACAAACGAACAAAGGCTGGGGGAGACTTTTCAGGATGTTGGGGATCTTAAACACAGATATGATGAGCTCCAGAAATCTCACTTTCAACTGCTGAACAAGGTTGACGATCTTGAAAATAGATCGAGGAGATCGAATCTTCGGGTGCTGGGGCTCCCTGAATCATTGAAAGGTCCTGATTTGACTCTGTTTTTGCAAACGTCCCTCCTTGATTTACTACATATCCAGGATGAATGCACTGGCTTAGTTATTGAGAGAGCCCACAGACTGGGTCCCCCACGTTCTGCACCTAATAGCAGACCACGTGTGGTCATATTTAAATGTCTGAACTTTCTCCATAAGGAGGCAATATGGTCGACATCCAGGAAGCATAGGAATTTACAATGGGAGGGAGCTCGTTTGGCCATTTTCCAGGACTACTCCGCGGAGGTTTCCCGGGCACGTCGAGAATTTACCCCCCTTTGCTCCCGTTTGGTAAAGGCGAATAAAAAATTAGCTCTGCTCTTCCCCGCAAGACTACGTCTGTTTGATGGAAATTCCTTTCGAGACTTTACAAATCATGCAGATGCAGAAGCTTATGTCTCCGAGGCCTCCCAGGCAGATGACGACTCCTCTCAGGTGGACGACACCATGGAGCGAGATGGCTGAGTATTGCTCCTGGACTTTTCTGTTTCCGGCTATGTCCGCCAATCTAATTCAAATTAATTATTGCTGTAGAAGCCGCTGCGGGTGTTTTTTCCCCCCAAAAGAGCCTTTGGTCCTATACAACGGGCCGAACCATTTTGCTTTGTTTTATGTTCTAGATTTTTCTTATTCATCTGTTGTTTTTTCCTGGATGTGCAATCTTTCTAGAATGCTTATGTATGCTTAGCGGAGATATTTCCCCCTTCTACTTATGTGACAGGCTGCACTTTTCTTTGTCTGTAACAAGCTCTGTGTGCTCTGATATTTTCTGGTTATTTTTCTTATGTATATTTTCATATATTATGTTGCCGAGGGTGGTTAAGGGCGCCCCTCCCCTCACTTTTTCCTCAGGTTATCAAATTCTGGCTGGCTCAGTGGCGGTCTAAGACGGCCTCTGTGCTTGCTCGAACCGGTTGTTCTCGTTTTCTGAAGTTATGATTGTCCTTAGCAGGACTTTCTTTCACAATGTTAATGTTATATTTTATGTGTTTTCTTTGTTTTTGTCCTTCTTTTCTTCTCCCCCTCCCCTTCTTCTCCTCATGTGTCCACCCTGGTATGATTGGTATTCGTTTCTCGGCGACTGTAGATATTATGGTTACTGTGCAGGTTTTCAGGTTCTCCCAGTTCATTTGATGCATGGCTAGTCTAAGGGTCGGTACGTTGAATGTGGGAGGGATCAACTCCCCAGCTAAACGCAGGAAGATTTTACTCTATCTTCGGAAGGTGGGGATGGATGTTGTTTTCATTCAGGAATCTCACCTTATGCCAAATGAGGTGGTGAAACTGAACACTATGGGTTGGTCTGTGGTAGCCTCTTCCTCCTTCTCTTCTAAGGCTAGGGGAGTGATTATATTAGCAAGACACATGGTCCCTATCTCTGTCCAAGCAATTTTAGATGACACTCATGGTCGGTATGTACTGGCAGAGGTCACATTGTATACATCCAGGTTCCTACTCTGTAATATCCATGCTCCCAATCAGTACTCTAAGCAATTTTACACGAACATGGTCACTAAGCTACTAAGTTACTCTGAAATTCCCATAATCCTGGGCGGAGATTTTAATCTATATTCTTCTTCAACCATGGATAAATCCCCTCCCCCTCGCGTTCCCCCCTCGTTACCACGTATTGGTATCCCCTATATCTGCTCGCAGTTGTCCTACCCATTAGAAAGGGAATTTACATGTCTCTCAGCTGCGCACCACACGTTCTCGAGGATTGATTATCTGCTGTTATCTGACTCCCTTTTCTCAAAAGTGGCTGACTCTAAAATTGAGGATATCTGTATTTCAGACCATGCTTTATGCTGGATGAAATTGATGCTCCTCTCAGAAAAATCCCCTTTTCGCTCCTGGCACTTCCCTTCTCATTTAAGTGGCTCTCTGAAATTCCGCTCCTCATTAGATGCAGCGTGGCTGGATTATCATACGCACAATGGAGAAACTCTGAGCGATGATCCTGCTCTTTTCTGGCAGGCATCAAAATCAGTTATACGGGGACACATTATTTCCTATAGCAAAAAAAGGGATTTAGATTTAAATTCACAATACTTGGAAACCCAGGCGGCCCTTACTCACTCTTTCCAGGAATTTAAATCCTCCCCCTCCCCTTCTACTAGAGAACGATACCTTACACAAAAAACACTGTTTGATACCCTCCTTTCTCAAATGGAAGCGAAATATTCATTTTCAAGGGACTGTAGCATTTACAGATATGGCAACAAGTCTGGCAAACTGTTATCACGTTTGTTAAAAGGCAGACACCCTAAAGTGGTCATTCACTCTCTGATCACCCAAGGTGGGGACAGAGATTGCTGAGGTGCTACAGTCTTTTTATACCACACTGTATTCACGTCCTCCTATTAACCAGTCACACAAGTCTAGCTTTTGGTCTTCTACTGATCTGCCTCAAATGTCAGAGTTGCACTGTACCTCTCTTCTTGCACCTATCACCACTGAAGAAGTTTCTCTAGCAATAGCTGGGCTGAGGACTGGGAAGACTCCGGGCCCTGACGGCTTCGCCAATGACTACTATAAAATTCTATCTACTAGACTGAGCGAACCTCTCTCTGTCTTATTTAGTTCTTGTATGCATGGTGCTTCCTTGCCCCAATATTTTAATTCAGCCGTCATAAAGGTTATACCGAAGTCTGGCCGGGATCCGGAGTCTCCCAGTTCTTATCGTCCGATCTCCCTTTTAAACACGGATTATAAATTATTCACTAAAATCCTCTCTAATAGACTCAAGTTCATAGTCCCTGATATAGTGCATACTGACCAGACTGGATTTATCTGGGGTCGGCAATCAGTGAGCAATATCCGAAAGGTCTTGACTGTTATGCAGGCCTTCCAGCTCTCCAAGCCCACTGACACTAATGTACTATTATCCATTGATGCCGAAAAGGCGTTCGACCTGGTCACTTGGGACCATTTGTATGAAACGCTCCATCGCTTTGGTGCACCTGAAGACTTTGTCTCTCTTAAATTCCCGGCTTTATGAATCTCCCTCCACTCAAGTTTTAGGAAATAATATTCTCTCTTCCCCTTTCCTTATCCAGAGTGGCACACGACAGGGCTGCCCCTTGTCACCTTTATTGTTTGCCTTAGCTTTAGAACCCTTAGCTGTTTCCCTGAGAAATTCTTCCGACTTTACAGGCATAAAAATCATGGACACCACGGTTAAATTATCACTGTATGCCGACGACATGCTTCTATTTATTTCTCATCCGGATACGTCCATCCCTGCGATTGTCACCCTGATTGAACAATTTGGTTCCTTTGCGGGATACAAGATTAATATATCTAAATCCGAGCTTCTCCTCCTTTCAGGGGACTCTTCCCTCTTTCCATTACACCCGGTCCTGTCCCGATTTCCAGTGACCCGAGATAGTCTTAAATATTTAGGAGTTCAGATCCCTACTTCCCTCCCGGATCTATATGCAATTAATTTTGGGCCTATTTTGTCCAAAGTGTCTAAAATACTTACTGACTGGGCGTCTCTGCCCCTATCTCTTATGGGTCGCGCAGAAGTTATTAAATCTGTGATCTTTCCCAAGATTGCTTATTTTCTGCTTATGCTCCCTATTGCCCTCGTTGAGAAAGATGTCCTTTTCCTTAAACAATGTTTCACTAGATTTCTTTGGGCCGGAATACGACCAAGGGTCCCCTACGCTAGATTACAGCTATTACGTGAAGAGGGAGGTATGGGAATCCCGGATCCTGTCCTATTTAGCAGAGCAGCAATGTACAGGTATATCACAGACTGGCTTTGGGGCAGATCAGTATTTACGTGTCACAACTGAGGGCCTGAGCTGACGGAAGGCAGCCTCAGTTGTAGGGGCTGAGATGTACCGGAACCTGGGAGGTTGTATCAGACCCCTGGACATGTAAGTAACATGAAGAGAAACCGCCCGAAGGCGTGACCACGACAACTTGAGTAAAAGTCAATGATATTTATTTATGACAAACTCCATGCATCACAGTAGCAGTAAAAAGTAACATAAAAATCAGCAGAGAAATAATAATACAGTTCCTGGGTACTACAGGGTGGCAGGGGCCACAGAGCTCTGGTGGTATGAGACAGTTCTTATTATCTGCAAGTTGGAAAGTCCTTACCAGGCTCAACTGTAGCAATGAGGAAAGCCCAGGGTCGTACCAGCTGGTGTTCCAGGGAAAGCTGGACTGCTGTAGATAAAATGCTGCTGTGGGTACTGGTTGGAACCAGACAGGTGTTGGCACGGAGTGGATACTGGCTGGAACCAGTTAAATAATAAATAAAGCTTGAGAGCGATGCAATGTAGATGAAATGTAGAATTTGAGAGCGGAGAAATAATAATACCGGTGGAGAGTGGTAAACTGCAGAAAGGACACCGGCCCTTTAAGAGAAGCTGTACACTGCTGGAAGCTGAGCTGGAAGCAGGTGATGTTGTAGCTGGAAACAGGTGAGTCCAGTATGGATCGGAGAGTCAGGCTACACCGCAGATGGAATGCTGGTGCGGGTCTCTATAGCAGAAGTCTGGAAACAGGAGCTGGAACCTGGAAGACATTCACAGAAGAGAGACAAACTGGAACTAGGTTTGACAACCAAAGCACTGACGCCTTCCTTGCTCAGGCACAACCTATTTATACCTGCAGCAAGGAAGGCATTGGCTAGGCAATTATGCAAATTAATAATACTGACAACGGATTGGTGGGAAAGATCAGCTGACAGAATCCAAGATGGCTGCGCCCATGCAGACACTTGGAGGGAAGTTTGGATTGTAATCCATGTGGTCTGGAAAACAGTAATGGCGGCACCGGCCACCGGAGACAGGAGACGCCAGGCTGACAGATGCACATCCAACCACGCGGACACAGCGGAGGCCGCGGCTGACGTAATCGCCACTCTGAATGCAGAAGCTCAGGGACGGCGGCGGAGGCCGCGGGAGACGCCATGCCAGATGTATAAGGCGTTACTGTGACTGCGTCCAGAGAGACAGGCGAGGATGCGGGAATGTGCACATCAGGATGACAGATGGGATCCGGTCCTGGGGCGCTGAGCCAGCCTTAGGAGGCATCTGATAGGTAAGAAATGGCGTCCAGATACCCAGATCGTGACAGCACCCCCCCCTTTAGGAGTGGCCCCAGGACACTTCTTTGGCTTTTGAGGAAACTTGGAATGGAATCTCCGGACCAAGGCTGGAGCATGGACATCAGAAGCATTGGTCCATGAACGTTCCTCAGGGCCATAACCCTTCCAGTCAATAAGATACTGAAGTTGACCGTAACGGTGACGTGAGTCCAGGATCTTGGCCACTTCATACTCAACGCCTCGTTGAGTTTGGACTTTCGGAGTTGGAGGAAGTGAGGAATGAAACCGATTCAAGATTAGCGGTTTCAACAGGGAAACATGGAATGTCCTGGGTATTTTTAAGAAAGGAGGTAACTGGAGTCTGTAAGCAACAGGATTGATGACTTGATCAATTTTAAAAGGACCGATGAAGCGAGGTGCAAACTTCATACTGGGAACTCTCAACCTCAAATTCTTCGTGGATAACCATACCCGATCACCCACCTTGAGAGCAGGAACTGCTCGACGCTTCTTATCCGCAAACTTCTTGTACCTGAACGATGCCTTGAGCAGAGCTGATCGTACACTCTTCCAGATATTGGCAAACTGATGCAAGGTGATATCCACTGCGGGAACAGAAGTTGCTGGAAGCAGTTGGAACTCAGGGACTTTAGGGTGGAATCCAAAGTTGGTGAAGAATGGTGTTGAAGAAGATGAAGAATGATACTGGTTGTTATGACAGAACTCGGCCCAGGGAAGTAATTGAACCCAGTCATCTTGAGAGGAGGACACATAGATGCGGAGGAAGGACTCCAAGTCCTGATTCACCCTCTCAGTTTGACCATTGGTCTGAGGATGGTAAGCCGTGGAAAACTTTAGCTTGACTTGGAGGACTTGACATAAACTTCGCCAGAATTTGGCTGTGAATTGAACTCCTCGATCTGAGATAATTTCTTCTGGAAGACCGTGGAGTCGGAAGATCTCTTGTATAAATACTTGAGCCAACTTGGAAGCTGACGGAAGACCGGTGAGAGGAATGAAGTGTGCCATCTTGGTGAACCGGTCAACTACCACCCAGATGGTATTGAACTTGTTGCACATGGGCAAATCTGTAATAAAATCCATCGACAAATGGGTCCATGGTCGACGGGGAACAGATAGTGGAACCAGTTGCCCCGCAGGCGACTGGCGGGATACTTTATGTTGGGCACACTTTGGGCAAGATGCAATAAACTCCAAAACGTCCTTTTTCAGAGTTGGCCACCAATAGGACCTAGAGATAAACTCCAGGGTTTTTTGGATACCTGTATGTCCGGCAAAGCGGGAAGCATGGGCCCAATGCATGAGCTTCTTCCTTAGTGTCGGCTTCACAAAACTTTTCCCTGATGGGGGCGTAGAGTCCATCCCTACCGTGGAGAATGCCAACGGATTTATAATAGGATGCTTGTCTGAAGACTCTGACTCATTTTCTTGCTCCCATGAGCGGGAAAGGGCATCGGCCTTGCGATTCTGAGAGCCCGGACAGAACTGGAGTTTAAAGTCGAACCTGGAAAAGAAAAGTGCCCATCTGGCCTGACGAGGGTTGAGACATTGTGCGCCTTTCAGATATAGAAGGTTCTTGTGGTCTGTAAGGATGGTGATTGAATGAGAAGCTCCCTCCAACAGATATCTCCATTCCTCTAGAGCGAGCTTGATGGCTAGCAACTCCTGGTCGCCAATGGCATAGTTGCGCTCCGCTGGGGAGAACTTCCGTGAGAAGAAACTGCAAGGATGTAAATGGCCATCTTTAGCCCTCTGAGATAACACCGCTCCTACTCCAACGGAGGAGGCATCCACCTCTAAGATGAAAGGAGAGTCGATGTCAGGCTGTTTCAGGACAGGCGCAGAGATGAACCTCTGTTTTAAAAGATGAAAAGCTTGCATGGCTTCTTCAGACCACTTGGACGGGTTAGCACCCTTCTTGGTGAAAGCAGTAATAGGCGCCACAATGGTGGAAAAGTCTCGTATAAACTTTCGGTAATAATTGGCGAACCCTAAGAACCTCTGGACCCCTTTGAGGGTTAAGGGTACCGGCCAATTCTGGATTGCTTGTAGTTTCTCAGGATCCATCTCTAGTCCGGAACCGGACACAATGTACCCTAGAAACGGAATGGACTTGACTTCAAAGACGCATTTCTCTAATTTGCAATAGAGATGATTGACACGGAGACGGGACAGAACCTCCTTTACCCAAAAACGATGTTCCTCTAAATTGTTGGCAAAAATGAGGATATCATCTAGATAGACCACGACATGACGGTATAGAATGTCTCTGAAAATCTCATTGACGAAATGCTGGAAGACAGCTGGAGCATTGCTCAATCCGAAGGGCATGACGAGGTACTCATAATGTCCGTCACGGGTGTTAAATGCGGTCTTCCACTCGTCACCCTCACGGATCCGGATGAGATTGTATGCACCTCTCAGGTCCAGCTTTGTAAAGATGGTAGCTCTGCTAACTCTGTCAAAGAGCTCAGTAATCAAGGGTAAAGGATAGCGGTTCTTGATGGTAATGTCGTTCAAACCTCTGTAGTCGATGCATGGCCGCAGACCACCATCTTTCTTTTTTACAAAAAAGAAGCCTGCGCCGGCTGGAGAAGAAGAAGGTCGAATGAACCCCTTTGCTAGGTTCTCTTTAATGTATTCCTCCATAGAATGCGTCTCAGGCAGAGACAACGGATAAGTTCGGCCTCGAGGTGGAACCTTCCCTGGAACGAGATCAATCGGGCAGTCCCATTCTCTATGAGGAGGAAGGATATCAGCAGAAGCTTTACTGAACACATCCGTGAAATCTTGATATGGAGGAGGTGGAACATCAGACGACCTGGGGGAGGAAGAACAGACAGGCAACACTTTAAACAAACATGTCTCAGCACAGGAGGGACCCCATGCCAGAATTTGCGTAGTCATCCAATCAATTGTAGGATTGTGAAGACGGAGCCATGGAAGGCCCAGGACCACAGGATGTGTGGCTCTTGGAATCACTAAAAGTGAAATAAGTTCGGAATGAAGAACTCCCACTCTCAGACGAACTGGTAGAGTCCTTAGAGCAATAACTGTATCAAAAATTTTACTGCCATCCACGGCAGTTAAGGAAAAGGAGGAAGGAAGTCTCTCGGTGGGTAGGGACCACCGTTTAACATAGGCTTCGGTAATAAAGTTCCCAGCTGCTCCGGAATCAAGGAGGGCAATGACGTTCCGATAACGTTGAGCAACTTGAAGCGAGACTGGGAGATTACAATCTTGAGGAGATGGAGAGGAGATCATTACTCCTAGCCGGCCCTCTCCTTGGCGAGCTAGGGTCTGGAGTCCTGGACGTTTGGGACAGGCATTAATAGTGTGAGACGGGGCTGCACAATACAGACAGAAAAACTCAGAGAGACGTCTTCGGCGCTCAGCAGGAGTTAAACGGGAACGGCCAATTTGCATGGGTTCATCTTTAGTTGGTGACAGTTGGCGAGGAGGAGGAGCAGAAGATTTTGGAGCAGATGATCTTCCACGCTCAGTTGCTCTCTCTCTGAAACGTAAGTCAACTTTTGTACAAAGTGAGATTAGCTCATCTAACTTGGAGGGTAAGTCTCTGGTAGCTAACTCATCTTTAATACGCTCGGATAAACCATGCCAGAATGCAGCATACAGGGCCTCGTCGTTCCATGCCAGTTCAGATGCCAGGATCTGGAACTGTATAAGATATTGTCCTACAGTATGTGATCCCTGGCATAAACGGAGAATCTCAGACGAAGCTGAAGTTACCCGGCCTGGCTCGTCGAAGATGCGCCTGAATGTTGACACGAATGCAGTGTAAGAAGATAGCAGGGTGTCGGACCTCTCCCATAACGGTGATGCCCAGTCAAGGGCTGAGCCACTGAGAAGTGAGATGATGTAGGCAATTTTTGTACGGTCACTGGGAAAATTGCCAGGTTGTAGCTCAAACTGAATCTCACACTGGTTGAGAAATCCCCTGCAGAGTCTTGGAGATCCGTCAAATTTTGCTGGCGTTGGAAGATGAAGACGTGGAGCAGAAACGGGTAAGGTGGGTGGGGTTATAGTTGGAGTCACTGTGGTTGACGCCCCAGATGCGCCTGATCCACGGAGAGTTGTCTGAATCCCATCCAGCCGAGTAGAGAGATCCTGGAGACAGTGGATGATGTGGCCCTGTGCAGCCTCCTGATGTTCAAGTCGGGCTGCCAGTTCTTGCATCGGCCTGGCCGCTTGATCCTGGTCTCCGGCTGGATTCATTAGGTCAGTGCTTACTGTCACAACTGAGGGCCTGAGCTGACGGAAGGCAGCCTCAGTTGTAGGGGCTGAGATGTACCGGAACCTGGGAGGTTGTATCAGACCCCTGGACATGTAAGTAACATGAAGAGAAACCGCCCGAAGGCGTGACCACGACAACTTGAGTAAAAGTCAATGATATTTATTTATGACAAACTCCATGCATCACAGTAGCAGTAAAAAGTAACATAAAAATCAGCAGAGAAATAATAATACAGTTCCTGGGTACTACAGGGTGGCAGGGGCCACAGAGCTCTGGTGGTATGAGACAGTTCTTATTATCTGCAAGTTGGAAAGTCCTTACCAGGCTCAACTGTAGCAATGAGGAAAGCCCAGGGTCGTACCAGCTGGTGTTTCAGGGAAAGCTGGACTGCTGTAGATAAAATGCTGCTGTGGGTACTGGTTGGAACCAGACAGGTGTTGGCACGGAGTGGATACTGGCTGGAACCAGTTAAATAATAAATAAAGCTTGAGAGCGATGCAATGTAGATGAAATGTAGAATTTGAGAGCGGAGAAATAATAATACCGGTGGAGAGTGGTAAACTGCAGAAAGGACACCGGCCCTTTAAGAGAAGCTGTACACTGCTGGAAGCTGAGCTGGAAGCAGGTGATGTTGTAGCTGGAAACAGGTGAGTCCAGTATGGATCGGAGAGTCAGGCTACACCGCAGATGGAATGCTGGTGCGGGTCTCTATAGCAGAAGTCTGGAAACAGGAGCTGGAACCTGGAAGACATTCACAGAAGAGAGACAAACTGGAACTAGGTTTGACAACCAAAGCACTGACGCCTTCCTTGCTCAGGCACAACCTATTTATACCTGCAGCAAGGAAGGCATTGGCTAGGCAATTATGCAAATTAATAATACTGACAACGGATTGGTGGGAAAGATCAGCTGACAGAATCCAAGATGGCTGCGCCCATGCAGACACTTGGAGGGAAGTTTGGATTGTAATCCATGTGGTCTGGAAAACAGTAATGGCGGCGCCGGCCACCGGAGACAGGAGACGCCAGGCTGACAGATGCACATCCAACCACGCGGACACAGCGGAGGCCGCGGCTGACGTAATCGCCACTCTGAATGCAGAAGCTCACGGACGGCGGCGGAGGCCGCGGGAGACGCCATGCCAGATGTATAAGGCGTTACTGTGACTGCGTCCAGAGAGACAGGCGAGGATGCGGGAATGTGCACATCAGGATGACAGATGGGATCCGGTCCTGGAGCGCTGAGCCAGCCTTAGGAGGCATCTGATAGGTAAGAAATGGCGTCCAGATACCCGGATCGTGACATTACGAACCTGACACTTGAACTGGCCATATTCCATCCTTTCTCCCCTGCTGCACTCTTACACACCCCAAACTCCCGTCTCCCATCTGGGATAAAACATAATATTTTATTTTGGCATACATATCGAGCATGGCAGGCCACACACACCAAAGCACAGAGAAAACCTGACACCTCTCTTCACACTACGTTTTGGGGTAACCCATGTTTCCTTCCTGGCCTTGATAACACACATTTTTTGAGCTGGAGAGAAAAGGGGATCGCAGCTATTAGAGACATATACGACCCAGGAGGCAATGTAGTGCTTTCTTTCTCTGATATCCAGACAAAATTTGGTATTTCCCACCGAGAATTTTTTATGTACCTGCAGGCTAGACATTTTGCTCAATCCCAGTCTCATCCTATGATTTCTGAGGCTACCACAGACCCGCTGCGCACCTTAATGGTGCTCACTAAAGATTGTCCTTACCATCTCAGCTACTTCAGAAACACCTTTAGGGTCTCATATAGGGACCGGCTCTGGGACCCTACGTTGTCCTCGTGGTCCAGAGATATCCCCAATATGGGATCGAGGGCTGAATTGCTAGATAACATTTTACCCACTTTTAGGTTCTTACACTCTGCCTCTTTGCAAGAGGTACACTTGAAGACGCTCCAAAGGGCATATATAGCACCTAATCAGAGGGCACACATGGTCCCAGACGACACTGGCTGCTGCATCAAATGTACTGCGCAGAGTGCCACCTTGTACCACAATATGTGGTCTTGCCGAAAAATATCTAAGTTTTGGTACAAGGTGGTCGCTTATCTCAACACAGTATTTAACTTACGGTTAATAAAACGCCCGAAGGCGTGTTTGTTACTTGATTTTAGGGAGTGGTCTCTTGGGCCTGAAGATAGGGACATTGTTCCGGTACTCTCTGTTATCCTAACAATAGCCAAGAAACAAATTCTTAACAATTGGATCAAACCGTCTGCCCCTTCTTTGATGGCTGTGAAACACATGACCCTCCGGATTATTTATTTTGAGAGGCGTGCTACTCTTCCTGATATTGAATTAGGGGTCAGGTGGTTTGCCAGGAAGTGGGAAAGGTATATTGATACTCTAGACCCGGATATTCAAACGTTCATCTATAAACTTTTTGAGACCACAATGTGGTACCTATATAGACAAATCGATAGAGCCTCTTGACAACTTAGGCCCATGTACTGTTCCTTTGAGATCTCCTGTTCTTTTCCTAGAAATGTAAATATATTAATTTTAATACCCCACGCTGTATGTTCAGTCTGATGCCATATAGGTACTGAACCTTCTCTTTGGTTAGAGTGGCTAAACATGCCTGAAATGCCTTTTAACTAGTCTTACTTAAGATGTCTTTGGACGCCACTCACTCATGAGCTGATTATACTTGTATTGTCTTCCCCATTTGTTCCCCCCCCCCCTCCCCCTCCTCCTGTCTGTCTTCTTTACTGACCTCTCGGGTATATTGATGTTCTGTAAATCCTCAGGTAGAACTGGGTGCTTGGCCTTAGGTATATGATGATTTCTTATGTTGAGACGCACACCGGTACTGTCTTCATCATTTCCTAGACCTCATGTAGGTTAAGATTGTCCATCCTTTGCCTCTTACCCAAGCTTACAGCTACCGACTATGTATGTATTTGTGGATTTCACTGATGTGACTTAAAAATACCTTATGTTGAAACACTGTAACTATACCGGTTTTTCTCCGGTTTTTGGTTTGTCTATATCATGAAGGTCTTCCCTGTTCTTGTTTTTCTATAAAAAATCTAATAAAAATTGTTGAATTAAAAAAAAAATGTGAGCAATATTAACTATAATCGCTCACTTAACACGCCACACAGTTTCTTTTCTGTATAAACCTTTATAACTAGGCCAGACTGCGTTTGTGTTTTACACTTACTTCCTTAATATTTATATTATGAATCTAGTAATCTGAATGTTATGGCAACAATGTGGGAGAGTATGCACAGGGTATGGGTGTACGCTTTTGTTGTGTGCGCATTTGGCGCCAAAAATAAATTCACAGATTTTAAATAGCTTTTTTTCTGCTTACCTTACGAGTTCTTACCAGCATCCCTACAAACCATACAGAGCAGACACCATCTAATCAGCAATTAAGTAGGGTTTTCAGTGTATCCACCGACCAAGAAAAGGATACGTAGGATCCCTGTCCACCCTTATGCTGATAGATTATGTCTGCTTGTGACCTGTTAAGCAGTAAAAATGTGGAAAATTGGACGATGCCCCCAATTGATAAAGCGGATTATCTTTACAGGAATAAAAGCTATACCTTAAACACACCTTAAATACACTTTAAACCTTTAGCCGCTGCGGCCGCTATACTTAATTCACACTCTACGCACCTTTTACGCTATTAGCGTACAGAGTCCCGTACAGTGTACGGACTGTGCATACACACGCCGCGCAGACGGTACAAAGTACTCACAGAGCGTACACACCCAGAGATACACTTTAAACCTTCGACAGCAATGCAATGCAATAATAATAATAATACACTTTAAATCTTAGCAGGGCAATGAGCACACGACACCAATTGTGAGTTTACCGCTGGGTTCCGACACCACAGTGGATTATTTCTAAAAGGGGGTTTACAATACAAATTATACACTACAATACATGACAATATATAACAGAATAATGGCTACAGTCAATGTACATACGTGAGTATATTCGCGTGCGCTTCCCGCTCCGGTCCTCCGTCATCAAATAGATAACGTTGTGAGTCTTGTGTCAGGCCGGGCTGCAGCAGGCTTTATTTATACAAGTCTTCCAAAAGCAATACAATGGATACTGTAATCCCTTTGTCCATTGGACACAGGAATGCACTTTTACAGTACAGGAGAGGTCATAGGTTGATTTGAAAAGGTAGGGCGATGTCTTTCTCAACTGCTCTGGTGGGTGGTCTCCTCTGGATTCCCGCCGCATACATAATATACAGTAAATACAGTTTATATCTATATTCTGCTTCTGCACATAACTATCCGCAGGAACATGCGATCTTCCGCAGACCAACACCGGAATGTTACCCTACAGCTGGATACCAAATAGTACCTTATAACCTTAGTCTGTCCCCTCTTATCCCGTAAAGGTGAATCCCTTTGTTCTGCAACCATTTAAACAGCTATAACTTTCTGATGTGGTGCAAGGAGACTATGTGTACATTGTGCACTATTTGGATTAAATATGTAAAGTGTTTTTGATGGCTCTCCATGCGTACACAAACTCTGCCGTACAAGAACAAGTGCACGCGCAGTGGGCATGTGTGTGCAGTTTGTACGTGATGTGTGTTCTGCAATATTTTTCGACTTTGACAAATGGTAAGTTAACTGGCACCCAACAAAAATTAAGCCTCGTGTGTAAGTGCATGTTGTGGTTATTATCGGCTGACAAATTCTGTTTTAAAAGTTAACTAGATACAAGTGTGTGTGTGTGTGTTTGTTTTGTTTTTTTAATATATTATCACTGCCAAGATATACTTTTTTGTTGTTGTCATTATTGCTTCAGTCCACCATTCACCATTCCACAACAGTATATTCTTCCTGTAATAATAAAATCTGCACTTATAAATTATAATCCTTTCCTTATTTTATTTGTTTGAAAGAAACGCATAAAATATAAAGGAACAATACGGCAGAATACTATTTTCAGAAAATAGGCAACCTATTGCACCATATGAGGGGCCCCCTGTGTTTACTTATGCTAGGATCAAGGAGATCTGGGCATTAGAGCCCCCCTATCTCTCTATAGCCTAACACAGGGGTGGGCAATTATTTCAGCTGAGGGGCCACTTGATACTTTCCTGTCAGTATTCGAGGGCTGCACACAAAATAGCAGCTCCCCCCCTCCATGCACCAAAAATATAGGGATGTGGCTTTGTGTGGAAGGGGCGTGGCCAAAAAATAATACAGATTCATATTAGGCTGCACAATAGACTCCATTATTCAAATTACGCCACACAGTAGCGCCACTTACACACATTACACCAGGTAGAGCCCCCTTTACACATATTACGCCAGGCACCGCCCTTGGAGGACATCTGATCGCAGGACAGTGTATTTTGCAGCACATCGATCAGGTCTGAATTAGGCCCATTGTCTGACGATTACCAGTGATAAATAACCACAAGACAACATTAATTGAACAAGGAGACTCTCCTCTTTCAAGTAAAGTTCCCTTGAGTTTATTGAAGTCAGGGTGGAAGAGAGATTCCCCAGCTCTGGACTTCATGATAATTTGTGTAGTACAGGGTGTTCTCTGCTGATGACATAAGTTCTTAGAGGTCACATAATCTCAAAGAGGGAATTCCCTTCTTTCTTTACCCCTGGGTATGTGGTTAACTATTATCTTCACCCATCAATTTGTTATAGCGCATGTGGTATCATTTTGTTTACTGTGTAATTTAGTTTATTCTTGGTGATAACACCGGAAGATATCATATTTGCTGCTGTTACATATCTAGTGCAGGGGATTACAAAACCTTTTCTGTTTCCCGTATTTCCTTGCTTATAAAAATGTTTGCGATGTTTATGTTGGAAAGGGCAGAGCTTAAAGATATCATTGCAGCCTCCAACATGATGACATCAAACCCCTTCATCTCCAGGATCTGAGAAGTTGTGGGGACATTTAGGTAATTCGGTCTCCCCTCCTCATCAGCAAATGTGTTAAACAGTGTATAGCTTGTCCCGAAAACAACAAGTTAATGCCAGTATTCGTTCATACCTGTACTAGCAGAGCATGCCTTTTTAACACAAACTTCTGAGATGCCATATGAACAAATGTTAATCCAATACAAAGACTGTGCATGGGGTCATCAGGTTTCATTCGAAAGGCTTGGACATATTGAGCTACAATGTGAAAAAAAGGAATTCATTATAAATTATGCAGTAATAGACATTAGAAACACAGTTATGGTCATTCAGGTCATGGCTGCCTTCTTTAAGAGAGGAGGGGACCTGCGTGCAGCCTCCGTAGCGGGCCCCCTCCTCTCCAGGAGCTAGTAAACTCTGCCATAACAGCAGAGACTACGGTGCATGTGCAGGACTCCGGGAACATGGCGACCGCACCTTGTTCCCGGGTACATCTCCAGTGCGCATGCGCAAATCACTCTGAGATGGCCGCAGCGGGACTCCAGAAGGGTAAGTATACTAAAGGGGTGCAGTGTGTGTGGTGTGCCCCCTCCCCCCAGACCTAGGGGCCCGTGTGCACTGCATACACGGAACCCATTATAGAAACGCCTATGACTGACTCTCAGTGCTAGGACAGCAATAATTTGGGCTGCAGTAATACTAAGAATACCCCAAAAATTGTCCAACTTGGAAAACAAGATGATATTAACCTATGTAACTAGATACTGTACTTTTTCTGCAAAGTGCCTACAACATACAGTAGGTGTGGTCAATTTATGGTGAAGGATCAAGGGTTTACTTCTTTTTCCTTACTGGTTTCACAAAGTGCAAAAAATCCCATTTAAGTAATTATTAACAGTTATTTACTGTATATAGCACACACACGTTCTGCAGCGCTTTACAGAGAATATTTAGTCAGTCACATCAGTCCTTGTCCCAAAGTAGCTTACAATCTATATTCCCTACCTCATGGACACACACACTAGGGTTAATTTTTATCTGAAGCCAAACAGCCTTGTAAAATTTGGGATTGTGGGGGACACCCATGCAAACATGGGAAGAACATACAAACTACAATTAGATGCATCCTTAGGGGGAATCAAAATCAAGACTGTAATGATGCGAGACAGCAAGCCAACCACACAAGCCAACCACTGCACCACCATGTTGCCCATTGTTTTATTAAAATGATGTATACATACTGTGGATATTTGTACGTTCTGTTTTAGGACTCTATGTATTATTGCTACATCATGATCATTATTACAGGTTGAGTATCCCTTATCCAAAATGCTTGGGACCAGAGGTATTTTGGATATCGGATTTTTCCGTATTTTGGAATAATTGCATACCATAATGAGATATTATGGTGATGGGACCTAAGTCTAAGCACAGAATACATTTATGTTACATATACACCCTATACACACAGCCTGAAGGTCATTTAAGCCAATATTTTTTATAACTTTGTGCATTAAACAAAGTGTGTGTACAGTCACACAATTCATTTAAGTTTCATATACACCTTATACACACAGTCTGGATGTCATTTAATACAATATTTTTAATAACTTTGTGTATTAAACAAAGTTTGTGTACATTGAGCCATCAAAAAACACAGGTTTCACTATCTCACTCTCACTCAAAAAAGTCTGTATTTCGGAATATTCCGTATTTCGGAATATTTGGATATGGGATACTCAACCTGTATTATTATTACAAAGAGATAACCAATGCATCAGCTACACCTAAAAATGGCATGGGGTTACAGAAGTATAAGTCAGAGTAGTCACAACTGCAGAAGAAGAAATAAAGACCGTTGTAAACAGTGATTTAATGGAAACAGTAATTTAATAGAGGGGATGGCCTGAAATGTCCTCGACCAATCGAGAGCAATTCCTTAAAAAATAAAATAAAATAAAAAAAATAAGATTTTACTTACCGATAAATCTATTTCTCGTAGTCCGTAGTGGATGCTGGGGACTCCGTCAGGACCATGGGGATTAGCGGCTCCGCAGGAGACAGGGCACAAAAATAAAGCTTTAGGATCAGGTGGTGTGCACTGGCTCCTCCCCCTATGACCCTCCTCCAAGCCTCAGTTAGGATACTGTGCCCGGACGAGCGTACACAATAAGGAAGGATTTTGAATCCCGGGTAAGACTCATACCAGCCACACCAATCACACCGTACAACTTGTGATCCGAACCCAGTTAACAGTATGACAACGTAGGAGCCTCTGAACAGACGGCTCACAACAAGAACAACCCGATTTTTTTGTAACAATAACTATGTACAAGTATTGCAGACAATCCGCACTTGGGATGGGCGCCCAGCATCCACTACGGACTACGAGAAATAGATTTATCGGTAAGTAAAATCTTATTTTCTCTAACGTCCTAGTGGATGCTGGGGACTCCGTCAGGACCATGGGGATTATACCAAAGCTCCCAAACGGGCGGGAGAGTGCAGATGACTCTGCAGCACCGAATGAGAGAACTCCAGGTCCTCTTTAGCCAGGGTATCAAATTTGTAGAATTTTACAAACGTGTTCTCCCCCGACCACGTAGCTGCTCGGCAGAGTTGTAATGCCGAGACCCCTCGGGCAGCCGCCCAGGATGAGCCCACCTTCCTTGTGGAATGGGCCTTGACAGATTTAGGCTGTGGCAGGCCTGCCACAGAATGTGCAAGTTGAATTGTGCTACAAATCCAACGAGCAATCGTCTGCTTAGAAGCAGGAGCACCCAGCTTGTTGGGTGCATATAGTATAAACAGCGAGTCAGATTTTCTGACTCCAGCCGTCCTTGAAATATATATTTTCAATGCCCTGACAACGTCCAGCAACTTGGAATCCTCCAAATCGCTAGTAGCCGCAGGCACCACAATAGGCTGGTTCAGGTGAAACGCTGACACCACCTTAGGCAGAAATTGAGGACGCGTCCGCAGTTCTGCCCTGTCCGAATGGAAAATCAGATATGGGCTTTTATACGATAAAGCCGCCAATTCTGACACTCTCCTGGCTGAAGCCAGGGCCAGTAGCATGGTTACTTTCCATGTAAGATATTTCAAATCCGCCGATTTGAGTGGCTCAAACCAATGGGATTTGAGAAAATCCAAAACTACATTAAGGTCCCACGGAGCCACTGGGGGCACAACCGGGGGCTGTATATGTAGTACTCCTTTTACAAAAGTCTGGACTTCAGGAACTGAAGCCAATTCTTTCTGGAAGAAAATCGACAGGGCCGAAATTTGAACCTTAATGGACCCCAACTTGAGGCCCATAGACAATCCTGTTTGCAGGAAATGTAGGAATCGACCCAATTGAAATTCCTCCGTGGGGGCCTTCCTGGCCTCACACCACGCAACATATTTTCTCCAAATGCGGTGATAATGTTGTGCAGTCACCTCCTTCCTGGCTTTAACCAGTGTAGGAATGACCTCTTCTGGAATGCCTTTTTCCCTTAGAATTCGGCGTTCAACCGCCACGCCGTCAAACGCAGCCGCGGTAAGTCTTGGAATAGACACGGTCCCTGCTGAATCAGGTCCCGTCTTAGAGGTAGAGGCCACGGATTTTCCGTGAGCATCTCCTGAAGTTCCGGGTACCAAGTTCTTCTTGGCCAATCCGGAGCCACGAGTATCGTTCTTACTCCCCTTTGCCGTATAATTCTCAGTACTTTGGGTATGAGAGGCAGAGGAGGAAACACATACACTGACTGGAACACCCACGGTGTTACCAGAGCGTCCACAGCTATTGCCTGAGGGTCTCTTGACCTGGCGCAATACCTGTCCAGTTTTTTGTTGAGGCGAGATGCCATCATATCCACCTTTGGTTTTTCCCAACGGTTCACAATCATGTGGAAGACTTCTGGATGAAGTCCCCACTCTCCCGGGTGTAGATCGTGTCTGCTGAGGAAGTCTGCTTCCCAGTTGTCCACTCCCGGAATGAACACTGCTGACAGTGCTATCACATGATCTTCCGCCCAGCGAAGAATCCTTGCAGCTTCTGCCATTGCTCTCCTGCTTCTTGTGCCGCCCTGTCTGTTTACGTGGGCGACTGCCGTGATGTTGTCCGACTGGATCAACACCGGCTGACCCTGAAGCAGGGGTTTTGCCAGGCTTAGAGCATTGTAAATCGCTCTTAGCTCCAGTATATTTATGTGAAGAGACATCTCCAGGCTTGACCATACTCCCTGGAAGTTTCTTCCCTGTGTGACCGCTCCCCAGCCTCTCAGACTGGCATCCGTGGTCACCAGGACCCAGTCCTGTATGCCGAATCTGCGGCCTTCTAACAGATGAGCACTCTGCAACCACCACAGAAGAGACACCCTTGTCCGTGGCGATAAGGTTATCCGCTGATGCATCTGCAGATGCGATCCGGACCATTTGTCCAGCAGATACCACTGAAAAGTTCGTGCGTGGAATCTGCCGAATGGGATTGCTTCGTAAGAAGCCACCATCTTTCCTAGGACTCTTGTGCATTGATGCACAGACACTTTTCCTGGTTTTAGGAGGTTCCTGACAAGTTCGGATAAGTCCTTGGCTTTCTCCTCCGGAAGAAACACCTTTTTCTGAACCGTGTCCAGAATCATTCCCAGGAACAGCAGACGTGTTGTCGGGGTCAACTGAGATTTTGGAAAATTCAGGATCCACCCGTGTTGTTGCAGCACTACTTGGGTTAGTGCTACTCCGTCCTCCAGCTGTTCTCTGGACCTTGCCCTTATCAGGAGATCGTCCAAGTAAGGGATAATTAATACGCCTCTTCTTCGCAGAAGAATCATCATTTCGGCCATTACCTTGGTAAAGACCCGAGGTGCCGTGGACAATCCAAACGGCAGCGTCTGAAACTGATAATGACAGTTTTGCACCACGAATCTGAGGTACCCTTGATGTGAAGGGCAAATTGGGACATGCAGGTAAGCATCTTTTATGTCCAGGGACACCATAAAGTCCCCTTCTTCCAGATTCGCTATCACTGCTCTGAGTGATTCCATCTTGAACTTGAATTTTTGTATGTACAGGTTCAAAGATTTCAGATTTAGAATAGGTCTTACCGAGCCGTCCGGCTTCGGTACCACAAATAGCGTGGAGTAATACCCCTTTTCCTGTTGTAGGAGGGGTACCTTGACTATCACCTGCTGAGAAAACAGCTTGTGAATGGCTTCCAATACCGTCGCCCTGTCTGAGGGAGACGTTGGCAAAGCAGACTTTAGGAACCGGCGAGGGGGAGACTTCTCGAATTCCAACCTGTAACCCTGAGATACTACCTGCAGGATCCAGGGGTCCACCTGTGAGCAAGCCCACTGCGCGCTGAAATTCTTGAGTCGACCCCCCACCGTTCCTGAGTCCGCTTGTAAAGCCCCAGCGTCATGCTGAGGGCTTTGCAGAACCCGCGGAGGGCTTCTGTTCCTGGGAAGGAGCTGCTTGCTGCCCTCTCTTACCCTTTCCTCTGCCTCGGGGCAGATATGACTGTCCTTTTGCCCGCTTCTTATAGGACCGAAAGGACTGCGGCTGAAAAGACGGTGTCTTTTTCTGTTGGGAGGGGGTCTGAGGTAAAAAGGTGGATTTCCCGGCAGTTGCCGTGGCCACCAAATCCGATAGACCGACGCCAAATAATTCCTCCCCTTTATACGGCAATACTTCCATATGTCGTTTGGAATCCGCCACACCTGACCACTGTCGTGTCCATAAACTTCTTCTGGCAGATATGGACATCGCACTTACTCTCGATGCCAGAGTGCAAATATCCCTCTGAGCATCTCGCATATAAAGAAAAGCATCCTTTAATTGCTCTAAAGTCTGTAAAATACTGTCCCTATCCAGGGTATCAATATTTTCAGTCAGGGAATCCAACCAGACCACCCCAGCACTGCACATCCAGGCTGAGGCGATGGCTGGTCGCAGTATAACACCAGTATGTGTGTATATACTTTTTAGGGTAGTTTCCAGCCTCCTATCAGCTGGATCCTTGAGGGCGGCCGTATCAGGAGACGGTAACGCCACTTGTTTTGATAAGCGTGTGAGCGCCTTATCCACCTTAGGGGGTGTTTCCCAGCGCGCCCTAACCTCTGGCGGGAAAGGGTATAATGCCAATAACTTTTTTGAAATTAGCACTTTTCTATCTGGGTTAACCCACGCTTCATCACATACATCATTCAATTCCTCTGATTCAGGAAAAACTACAGGTAGTTTTTTCACCCCCCACATAATACCCCTTTTTGTGGTACTTGTAGTATCAGAGATATGCAAAGCCTCCTTCATTGCCGTGATCATATAACGTGTGGCCCTACTGGAAAATACGTTTGTTTCTTCACCGTCGACACTAGATTCAGTGTCCGTGTCTGGGTCTGTGTCGACCGCCTGAGGTAAAGGGCGTTTTACAGCCCCTGACGGTGTCTGAGACGCCTGGGCAGGTACTAACTGGTTTTCCGGCCGTCTCATGTCGTCAACTGATTTTTGTAATGTGCTGACATTATCACGTAATTCCATAAACAAAGCCATCCATTCCGGTGTCGACTCCCTGGGGGGTGACATCACCATTACCGGCAATTGCTCTGCCTCCACACCAACATCGTCCTCATACATGTCGACACACACGTACCGACACACAGCAGACACACAGGGAATGCTCTATTGAAGACAGGACCCCACTAGCCCTTTGGGGAGACAGAGGGAGAGTTTGCCAGCACACACCCAAGCGCTATAATATATATGGGAACAACCCTATATAAGTGTTGTATCCTTATAGCAGCTTAAATATAGTAATATCGCCAAAAAAAGTGCCCCCCCTCTCTGTTTTACCCTGTTTCTGTAGTGCAGTGCAGGGGAGAGTCCTGGGAGCCTTCCTCACAGCGGAGCTGAGCAGGAAAATGGCGCTGTGTGCTGAGGAGAATAAGCCCCGCCCCCTATTTCGGCGGGCTCTTCTCCGGAGTTTGTGAGATCTGGCAGGGGTTAAATACATCCATATAGCCTCAAGGGCTATATGTGATGTATTTTTTAGCCATAAAAAGGTATTATACATTGCTGCCCAGGGCGCCCCCCCAGCGCCCTGCACCCTCCGTGACCGCTGTGTGAAGTGTGCTGACAACAATGGCGCACAGCTGCAGTGCTGTGCGCTACCTCAGGAAGACTGAAAAGTCTTCTGCCGCCTGCTTCTGGACCTCTTCCATCTTCGGCATCTGCAAGGGGGGTCGGCGGCGCGGCTCCGGGACCGGACTCCATGGCTGGGCCTGTGTTCGATCCCTCTGGAGCTAATGGTGTCCAGTAGCCTAAGAAGCCAATCCATCCTGCACGCAGGTGAGTTGACTTCTCTCCCCTAAGTCCCTCGATGCAGTGAGCCTGTTGCCAGCAGGACTCACTGAAAATAAAAAACCTAAAAACTTTTTCTAAGCAGCTCTTTAGGAGAGCCACCTAGATTGCACCCTGCTCGGACGGGCACAAAAACCTAACTGAGGCTTGGAGGAGGGTCATAGGGGGAGGAGCCAGTGCACACCACCTGATCCTAAAGCTTTATTTTTGTGCCCTGTCTCCTGCGGAGCCGCTAATCCCCATGGTCCTGACGGAGTCCCCAGCATCCACTAGGACGTTAGAGAAATAGGAATTTAATACCTACCGGTAATTCCTTTTCTCGTAGTCCATAGTGGATACTGGGGTGACATTAGTACCATGGGTTATAGATCGGGTCCATTGGAGCCTGGCACTTTAAGAAATCAAATAGTGTGTGCTGTCTCCTCCCCTCTATGCCCCTCCTGCAGACTCAGTCTAGGAAAACTGTGCCCAAGTAGACGGACATACTGTGAGAGAAGGATATAAATACAAAAAGCGGTGAGGCAACGATCCAACACACAACAATAACAAAGATAGTAGAGCTAACCAGAACAGAGGAAGCAACGCTTACTATAATAAAGGATAGCAACGCAAACATAGAACAGGGACAGCAACAGCAGACACAATCAGGTAAGCAGGAGCTCGAAGCACTGAGGCGAGCACTCAGTATCCACTACGGACTACGAGAAAAGGAATTACCTGTAGGTATTAAATTCCTATTTTCTCTAACGTCCTAGTGGATACTGGGGTGACATTAGTACCATGGGGTAGTCCCAAAGCTCCCAGAACGGGTGGGAGAGTGCTGACATCCCTGCAAAACCACCTGACCGAATTGAAGGTCAACTCTGGCCAAGGTGTCGAACCTGTAGAACTTTACAAACGTGTTCGAACCAGACCAAGTAGCTGCACGGCACAACTGTAAGGCTGAGACAATACGGGCAGCCGCCCAGGAAGAACCCGCCGACCTTGTGGAGTGGGCCTGGATAGAATTCGGCAACGGTAATGCTGCTGAAGAATAGGCTTGTTGAATGGTCAACCTGTGCCAACGAGCAATGGACTACTTAGAAGCAGGATGACCAATTTTGGTAGCGTGAAATCCTCGGAAATATCAAATATGGGCTCTTACAGGATAAGGCCCCCAATTCTGATACACGTCTTGCAGAGGCTAAAGCCAGCAACATGACTGTCTTCCACGTCAGATATTTCAAGTCTACCCTGTGTAAGGGTTCAAACCAGTCCGACTGGAGAAAGGACAACACCACATTGAGATCCCACGAAGCCGTGGGACAAAGGGTGGCTGAATGTGAAGAACACCCTTTAGGTAAGTCTGTACTTCTGTCAGTACCAATAGTTGTTCCTGGAAGAAGACAGAGAGGGACGAAATCTGAACTTTGATGGAGCCTAACCGTAGGCCTTTATCCACACCTGTTTGCAGGAAAAGCAGAAAACGGCCAAATCGAAATTCCGCAGGAGGATATTTTCTACCCTCGCACC
Source organism: Pseudophryne corroboree (assembly GCF_028390025.1). Classification (NCBI taxonomy): domain Eukaryota; kingdom Metazoa; phylum Chordata; class Amphibia; order Anura; family Myobatrachidae; genus Pseudophryne; species Pseudophryne corroboree. The sequence continues at coordinate 131,688,408 of NC_086451.1, forward strand.
ACGAGACATACTTCTTCCAGATACGGTGGTAATGTTTGGATGTGACCACCTTACGGGCCTGGACCTTAGTGGCAATAACCTTGGATGGGAGACCTTTTCTAGTCAAGATCTCCCTCACAACTTCCAAGCCGTCAAACATAGCCGCAATAAGTCTGGATAGACGAACGGCCCTTGTTGAAGGAGGTTCTTGAGTAGCGGCAGAGGCCAGGGTTCCTCCAGAGACATGGTCAGGAGGTCCGCATACCAGGCCCGTCGAGGCCAATCTGGGACAATTAGAAATGCCTGAACTCTTTCCCTTTTGAGTCTTTTTAGAACTCTTGAAATGAGAGGGATTGAAGGAAACAGGTACACAAACTGGTAAGTCCACTGTGTCGTCAGAGTGCCCACAGCTGGAGCGACGGAGCTTCTTGTTGAGACGAGATGCCATTTGTGGACAGCCCCACTGGCGAACCAGTTGTTGAAACACCTGAGGGTGAAGGCCCCATTCTACCGGATTGAGGTCGTGCCTGCTGAGGAAGTCCGCTTCCCAGTTGTCCACTCCTGGAATAAATATGGCCGAGATGGCGCTTGTGCTGGCTTCCGCCGAGAGGAGTAACCTTGACACCTCTCGCATTGTGACCCTGCTTCTTGTTCCTCCCTGTCGGTTGATGTACGCCACCGCTGTGGCATTGTCCAACTGCACCTGTATGGCCTGATTCTGAAGGATATGGGAGGCTTCCAGAAGAGCATTGTAAATTGCTCTGAGTTCCAGGACATTTATGGGAAGTGCAGATTCCTGACTCAACCACTTCCCCTGGAACTGGACCCCCTGGGTCACAGCACCCCAACCCCAGAGGCAGGCATCCGTTGTCAGTTAGTACTGAAAGTCGGACCCTCCACAAGGTGAGACTTGTAGCCACCATAACAGGGAGATCCGTGCCTTTGGCGAAAGAGTTATACTCTGGTGCATGTGCAGGTGAAAACCTGACTACTTGTCCAACAGATCCAGCTGGAACAGATACGCATGAAACCGGGTTCACTACGATATGCCGGCGGTCGGGCTCCCGGCGACCAGCATACCGGCGCCGGCTTACCGACAGTGCGGCGAGCGCAAATGAGCCCCTTGCGGGCTCGCTGCGCTCGCCACGCTACGGGCATGGTGGCGCGCTACACTATTTTATTCTCCCTCCAGGGGGGTCGTGGACCCCCACGAGGGAGAATTAGTGTCAGTATGCCGGCTGTCGGGATCCCGGCGCCGGTATACTGTGCGCCGGGATCCCGTCAGTCGGCATACAGAAGACCACCCCATGAAACCTGCCATACTGTATTGTCTCGTAGGAGGCTACCATATTGCCCAGCAAGCGAATGCGAAGATGAATCGAGATCTTGCGGCGTCTAAGTACCAAGTGGACGATAGCCTGGATAGTCAAGGCCTTGTCCATCGGAAGGAATACCTTCTGGGATACCGTGTCCAGGATCATTCCCAGGAACTGAATTCGCTGAGATGGTTCCAGGTGAGACTTCTGGAACTTTAGGATCCATCCATGGTCCGTAAGCAGGCGAGTAGTCAAGTCAATGCTGTGTAGCAGCTGTTCCCTGGACACCACCTTTATCAGGAGATCGTCCAAGTAGGGGACTATGTTGACTCCCATCTTGCACAATTGCAGCATCATCTCCACCATGACTTTTGTGAATACCCTTGGAGCTGTGGAGAGACTAAAGAGTAAGGCCTGAAACTGGAAGTGGTGGTCCAGTACAGCGGACCGAAGATATATATCCTTTATATCCAGGAATACCAGGAACTCCCCTTCCTCCCGCCCAAAGATCACTGTCCTTAGGGATGCATCTTGAATTTGAACACTCGAAGATACGGGTTCAGGGATTTGAGGTACAAAATCGGCCGTACCAAGCCATCCGGCTTCGGAACTACAAAGAGACTTAAGTAAAATCCCTTTGTGTGCAGCGGAGGTGGTACTGGAACAATAACTCCTGTTGAAAGCAGTTTTTGAATGGCTTCTTGCAAGGTAACTCTTGCTACAGGTGAAGCTGGTAAGCCTGATTTAAAGTATCTGAGAGGAGGTAGTTCCTGAAATTCCAGTTGGTATCCTTGGGATATGAGATCCCTCACCCAAGTATCCCGGCAGGACTTTGCCCACATATGCGAATAGTGTTGAAGGCGAGCACCTACCTGGAAATCGCCTTGCTGCTGGGGCCAACCATCACGCAGAGGGCTTCCAAGGATGAGGATCCGGAGGCCTGGTCCAGAGCTCCAGCAGCAGCTGGTTTGCGGGGGTTACCGCGAGTTCCTCTAGCAGTATTGGACGCACCTCTGGCTCTGAGAATGGCCACTCGAAAGGACTGCAGAGAGGGCCCAGGATAGGGACGTCCAGCAGGAGGTGCAGCAGACGGCAGATAGGTAGACTTACCTGCCGTCGCCTGAGATATCCACTTGTACAGTTCTTCTCCAAACAAGGCATCCCCTATAAAAGGAAGATTCTCAACACCTCTTTTGGAATCGGCATCTGCTGACTATTGTCGCAGCCACAGGACTCTGCGAGCCGAGACCGCCATAGCCGTGGTACGGCCATTAATGAGACACAATTCCTTAACTGCCTCACTCATAAAATTTGCAGCATCCTGGATATGCTGCAGTAGTGTAATGATCTCATCCTGAGGTAGGGCGTCAAACCCATTCATTATATTATCAGACCATTTAACCATGGCCCTTGAAATCCAGCCACAGGCAATAGTGGGGCGTTGAGCTACGCTCACTGCAGTATAGACTGATTTGAGTGTAGTCTCAATTTTGCGGTTAGCTGGGTCTTTGAGAGAGATAGCCCCAGGTACAGGCAGTGCGATTTTATGTGACAGCCTGGACACTGAAGTATCCACGGACGGTATGTTTTCCCATACATTCCTATCCTCAGTGGGAAAGGGAAAGGAATGTAGTAATAAGTAAGGAGTAATACATTTCTTGTCATAGAAACATAATATTTGACCGCAGATAAGAACCACTTGGCCCATCTAGTCTGCCCCTTTTTTATCCTTTAGGTAATCTCAACCATTTTTGAACCTTAATTCTTTGTAAGGATATTCATATGCCTATCCCAAGCATGTTTACATTGCTCTACAGTCTTAGCCTCTACCACCTCTGATGGGAGGCTATTCCACTTGTCCACTACCCTTTCTGTGAAGTAAGTTTTCCTTAAATTTCCCCTGAACCTGCCTCCCTCCAGTTTCAGTGTATGTCCTCGAGTTCTAATACTCCTCTTCCTTCGAAGAATGTTTCCCTCCTGAACTTTGTTAAAACCCTTGGTATATTTGAAAGTTTCTATCATGTCCCCCCCTTCCCTTCTCTCCTCCAAACTATACATGTTAAGATCTTTTAGCCTTTCTGGGTAAGTTCTGTGATGTAGGCCATGCACCATTTTAGTTGCCCTTCTTTGTACACTCTCTAATGTATTTATATCCTTCTGGAGATATGGTCTCCAGAACTGGACACAGTATTCAAGATGCGGCCGTACCTATACAGTGGCATTATCACTTCTTTTTTCCTGCTACTGATTCCTCTCCCTATGCAACCAAGCATCTGAATTGCCTTTCTCATTGCTTTGTTGCATTGCTTTCCTGCCTTTAAGTCACTTGAAATAGCGACTCCTAAATAAATCCCTTTCCTCCTCAGCAGTTTCCATTATAGTACCCTTGATACTATGTTTAGCCTTTGGGTTTTGGAGACCCAAGTGCATGATTTTGCATATTTTAGCATTAAACTGTAGTTGCCACTTTCTTGACCATTTCTCAAGCCTAGCTAGGTCATCAGTCATTTGTTTTACCCCTCCCGGTGTGTCTACCCTGTTGCAAATATTTGTATCATCTGCAAAAAGGCATAATTTCCCTTTAATACCATTTGCAATGTCACCAACAAAGATATTAAAGAGAACTGGTCCGAGTACAGATCCCTGGGGTACTCCACTGGTAACATTTCCATCCAAAGATTGCACTCCATTTACTACAACTGTCTGTTTCCTATCCTGCAACCAGGTTCTTATCCATTTAACTGTTTTGTAATCCACCCCCACGCCTTTAAGTTTATTTAGCAGTCTGCGATGTGGGACAGTGTCAAATGCTTTGCTAAAGTCTAGATATGCTACATCTACAGCTCCCCCTTGATCTATTATTTTCATCACAGAGTCAAAAAAGTCAATAAGATTTGTTTGGCATGATCTCCCACCAGTAAATCCATGCTGTTTTGGATCCTGTAAGTTGTTTAAGATATTCCACTACTCTTTCTTTTAATAGTTTTTCCATTACTTTGCCTACTACTGATGTAAGGCTTACTGGTCTGTAGTTACTTGCTTCTTCCTTGCTTCCACTTTTGTACAATGGAACTACATTTGCCATTTTCCAGTGCTATGGAATGGCACCTGTATTTAGTGACTGGTTAAATAATTCTGTTAATGGTGCCACCAGCACATCTTTTAGCTCTTTTAGTATCCTTGGGTGTATCCCATCTGGCCCCATTGATTTTTACACTTTTAGTTTTGAAAGTTCTGTTAAGACCTTCTCTTCTGTAAATGTAGTTTCATCTAACTTATTTTTATGAATGTCCTTGCAGCTTAACTGTGGCCCCATCCCTTCTCCTTCTGTAGTAAATACGGAGCAAAAATAATGATTTACGTGATCTACTATCTCCTTGTCTCCCTCCACCAAATTCTCACTCTCTGTCTTAAGTCTTATTATTCCTCCATTTGATTTTTTCCTTTCACTTATATACTTAAAAAAAGTTTTGCCCCCTTTATCTACTGACTGGGCCATTTTCTCCTCAGCTTTTGCCTTTGCACGTCTGATCACTTTCTTAGCATCCTGCCGTCTGTCAAGATACACCTGTCATTATTTGAGTCTGTTTGTATTTCCTAAATGCCAGCTTTTTTGCTTTCACACTAGTTGATACCTCTTTTGTGAAGCACACTGGCTTCCTTTTCCTGGTGCTTTTCCTAACCCTTTTGATACAAAGGTCTGTTGCCCTTAGTACTGCCCTTTTCAGGTTTTCCCACCTCTCCTGGACTCCTTCCAAGTCCCTCCAGCCCGCCAATGAATCACTTAAACATCTCCCCATTTTTGCAAAGTCAGCATTCCTAAAATCCAACACCTTTGTTTTTGTGTGACAGGAGTTGGATCCTGTCTTTATACTAAACCATACTGCTTGATGATCACTGGATCCCAGGTGCTCACTCACAAATGTGTCTGATATCCTGTCACCATTTGTGAGAATTAAATCTAATATGGAGTCTTTACGAGTGGGCTCCCTCACCAGTTGCTTGAGAGATGCTCCCTGTAAGGAATTTAGAAATTTGCCACTTATAGCTGAACTAGCAAAAGACCCCTCCCAATTTACATCAGGTAAATTAAAGTCTCCCATGATTATGACTTATCCCTTTAAAGACATTTTAGTGATGTCCAACAATAGGTTCCTGTCCAAATCCTGTCGCTGGCCTGGTGGTCTATAGATCACCACAATGCGAATAATACCCTTCTCCCCGGTTTCTATGGTGACCCAAAGGGCCTCAGTTTTGTCTTCAATATTTTGTATTAAAGTAGCATTTACGTTTTTTTTCACATACATTGCTACCCCTCCTCCAATTCTTCCCATTCTATCCTTCCTAAATAAATTGTATCCTGGTATAGCAATGTCCTAGTCATGATTCTCATTGCACCATGACTCTGTAATTGACACAATATCCAGGTTATCCCTTGTCATTATTGCAAATCGCTCTGGAATTTTGTCTCCTAAGCTCCTAGCATTTGCACACATAGCTTTAAGATTTTGGCCTGTGCATCTGTTACTAGTAGCCAGGTCAAGAAAGTACAAAATAAATGACAAGTTTAAAGTTGAAATTACTTGTTTGGTGTTGTTGCTCAGTGTTTGTTATTTGTTTTCTTTTACTAATCAGTAATCATACACTGTGCTTTACACCACGACTACACCTCACTAAATAAAAAGATATAGTACACCTGACCACAATGGCCAAATGTTCAAGGAGGTAAACACCAGTCAGCATGCAATAATAAGCTGTTTCACCGAGCAACTTCCCCACACATGTAATGACAATTACAATTTACCCACGCCTCTTTGGAAAGGGAGTTTAATTCTTTTGAGATAGGGAAGATGGCAGAGGATTTTGGTTTTACATTAAGAAACAATTCCTCTTCTAGTTCTGTCTCCTTATCCAGTATGTATGTTGAGGAATTCTCTAATAGCATAAATCAGGGTCTCACCCCCGGCGACAGAGCATTGTCATCTTCCACCTCCAGTTCTCCCTCATCAAACTCTGGTATTTCAGTATCAGAGTCAGACTGGAGCAGCTGTGGGAGTGTGCGGTTATGAGAGACCACCAGAAGGGTCTGAGTAGCCTGTCTGTGGTCAGCAGTATTAACCAAGAAATCATCCACAGACTGTTTCAGGGTCTGCCTTTATTGCTTTGCAGCAGCCAACTCTGAATTTATATTAGTAATCATTGCTTTAAATGATTCTAGCCACTCAGGTTCCTGCAAGTTACTACCTTGTGAAGGCAGAGAACACTGGGTACACAGGAGACACCCTTGTGGAGAAGGTGTAAACTTGGTGTTACAAGAGGGACACACAGACTTTTTATCCAGATATGCTTATAGCAGAATACACAGAGTTAAATGAGTAACACAGTGCAGTGACAACACGTTAGTTAGACAGCACAATAACCCCAGACAGCCCTGAATGCAGTGACACAGAGAATTGGGAGCAGCACACAATACTTCAGTTGAGAGCAGCACTCCGCTGGGTATATTTATATTATATATTTATATAAATATTATATATTTATATTATATTCCCCTTTTACCTAAGCGCCAGTGTGGGTCCCCAGCGGGCACCGCAGCTCGTGGCCTGGTGACCGCCGCGACCTAATGCTGCCATTTTAAGCGGGACCCCGGTGTAGTACTCACCGCACTGCATCTACTTCAGCACCTGTTAGGGGTGGCAGCATGCTGCCGGCGTGGGCTCACACCCTGGGACATAAGAAACAGCGCCTCAGGAGCTCAGTGTCCTGTCCGCGGGGAAACGTACCATTAAATCTATAGGAAGTTGGTTCAGTCCCCCCCCCTCCCCCCTATGTATCACGACGCAGGGAAACTGGTTGCCATCCAGTGCTGCCTGAAAACAATAAACTAACAAATTCTGAAGAAATCTCTCTGGCGCTCCAAAGAATGCTCCCGACTCCTTGGCACATTTTTCTAAACTGAGTCTGCAGGAGGGGCATAGAGGGGAGGAGCCAGCACACACTATATTATTTCTTAAAGTGCCAGGCTCCAATGGACCCGATCTATACCCCAGGTTACTAATGTCATCCCAGTATCCACTAGGACGTTAGAGAAAATAAATAACTGAGACATTGTTTGGAGAGATGATAGCAGTAATATAGTATTACATTTACTGCTCTTGGTTAATTACTATTAAGATATATTGTTAAAATCATTTTTACCACCCAAATACTGACAAAAGTACCACATAAACGAAATATTACAGTAAAAATATTACATTTGTGTTGCCCTTAGCTACAGTATAATCGGTAAAATAGGATAATAGAATAGGATAGTAAATCCTTTTCTCATAGTCCGTAGAGGATGCTGGGGTCCATATTAGTACAATGGGGTATAGATGAGTCCACTAGGAGCCATTGGCACTTTAGGAGTTTGAGAGTTTGGGCTGGCTCCTCCCTCTATGCCCCTCCTACCAGACTCAGTCTAGAAACTGTGCCCGAGGAGACAGACATCTTCGAGAGAAGGATTTAACACAGATAGTGGCGAGATTCATACCAGCTCACACATAAAAGGCACATCAAGCTAACCAGCTTGAAAAACTCAGCAACTGCTGAAACATTACTTACCAAGTAACAATGCAGCACATAACTAAACAAAGTTGTACTGAACCAGATAACAGTTGCAGGAAAACGAAGCGCTGGGCGGGCGCCCAGCATCCTCTATGGACTACGAGAAAAGGATTTACCGGTAGGTACCCAAAATCCTATTTTCTCTTATGTCAGAGGATGCTGGGGTCCACATTAGTACCATGGGGATGTGCCAAAGCTCCCAGAACGGGAAGGAGAGCGCGGACGCTCCTGCAGAACTGATTGACTGAACTTCAGATCATCAGAGGCCAAAGTATCGAACTTGTAAAAATTTGCAAACGTGTTCGACCCAGACCAAGTAGCAGCTCAGCAAAGTTGCACTGCCGAGACACCCCGGGCAGCCGCCCAGGAAGACGCCACCTTACAGAGTGGGCCTTAACCGATTTTGGACACGGCAGTCCTGCCGTAGAATAAGAGTGTTGGATAGTGAACTGAATCCAGAGAGAAATAGTCTGCTTAGAAGCAGGACACCCAATTTTCTTGGGATCATACACTACACACAACTGAAAACAGTAGAAAACTAATCAACGGGAACTGGATCCTATAAGAAGAGTCCGAGACCAGACCCACGTCATCACACAGTCCCCGACGATGCACGGCAATATTGAGCCGAGTGAAACGCGTTGGACCACGCCCCCCTACTCATCTCAGATCCGGAGATCCTGATCCCCTGGAAGACACCGGCCATAACCCCACGAGGATCAGAATTACAGGCGCCTGTAACAACATCGCGGCTCCAGGGAGAGAGAGACGCTGACAGCCCAACACCGCTCGAGGAACAAACCACCAGCCCCGTACGGGGTGAAGATATGTAAGTTTACATTTCACTACAAGCCGCTGGACTTGGAGCCTCACAAGGCTACCGATACACACACGAACTCTGAACACAATACTGACTGGGGACAGTTTATGAACAAAAAGCTCTCTTGCGCAACAGACTATGGGGGTCATTCCGAGTTGATCGTAGCTGTGCAAAATTTAGCACAGCTACGATCGTTAACTCAGACATGCGGGGGGACGCCCAGAACAGGGATACTCCGCCCCGCATGTCAGTGCCGGCCCCCCCGCACAAACACAAAAGCATTGTACAAAGGCAATGCCTTTGTATTTGAGACGTCACGCGGCCGCCCCCCAAACGGTCCGGCCACGCCTGCATTGGCCGGACTGCTCCCCCTAAAGGCGGCTTAACGCCGCCGTTCAGCCCCCTCCCGCCTAGCGTTCGCCTGTGTCTCAGAAGCGATCGCTAGGTAACGACAGCTGCCATGCGCTGGCGCACTGCGGCGCCGGCGTATTTCCGACCCGATCGATGCGCTGCGACTAACTGCAGCAAGCGATCGGGTCGGAATGACCCCCTCTGTGCATGCAGAAAAGAGGACTGATTTCAGTGATTATTTATTTATATATTGTGATTCATTTGAAACCACTGTGTCTTAAGTGTATATATATTTATGGTATCCGTTCACATGGTCGACCATGTTATGGTCGACAGTCATTAGGTCGACATTGACATGGTCGACATGGACACATGAAGATGGTCGACACATGAAAAGGTCGACGTGAGTTTTTTAACTTTTTTTTCTTTTGGGGAACTTTTCCATACTTAACGATCCACGTGGACTACGATTGGAATGGTAATCTGTCGACCTTTTCATGTGTCGACCATTTTCATGTGTCGACCATGTGTCCATGTCGACCAATAGTGGTCGACCTAATGACTGTCGACCATAACATGGTCGACCATTCATACCAGAACCTATATTTATATCCATACCTGTTATCAGTCATTTTAATCACCTGTCTTTCTCACCAAACTGCCATATGATGTTTTAAGCATATTAATGATGTTTTAAGCCTATTAATAATCACATTATTAGGGCTACTATTCTCTATCACATACTAACCCAAACTCTGCTTATCTAACCATTCTCTATCTAATTATACTATTATTTATTTACCAATTATATACCCTGTTTGGAATAAAATATAATTTTATTTATATATATATATATATATATATATATATATATATATACACACACATATATATACAGGTTGAGTCTCCCTTATCCAAAATGCTTGGGACCAGAGGTATTTTGGATATCGGATATTTCCGTATTTTGGAATAATTGCATACCACAATGAGATGATATGGTGATGGGACCTAAAGCTAAGCACAGGATGCATTTATGTTACATATACACCTTATACACACAGCCTGAAGGTAATTTTAGCCAATATTTTGTATAACTTTGTGCATTAAACAAAGTGTGTGTACATTCACACAATTCTTTTATGTTTCATATACACCTTATACACAAAGCCTGAAGGTCATTTAATACAATATTTTTAATAACGTTGTGTATTAAACAAAGTTTGTGTATATTGAGCCATCAAAAAACAAAGGTTTCACTATCTCATTCTCACTCAAAAAAGTCCGTATTTCGGAATATTTCGTATTTCGGAATATTTGGATATGGGATACTCAACCTGTATATATATTATATGTATATACATATATATATATATATATATATATATACACACACACACACACACACATATACATATTCTGACACGCATCTAGCAGAAGCTAAGGCCAACAACGTGACCGCCTTCCATGTAAGAAATTTGACCTCAACCTCCTGTAGAGGCTCAAAACAATCCAACTGGAGGAACTGCAGCACCACGTTAAGGTCCCAAGGCGCCGTAGGCGGTACAAAGGGAGGTTGGATGTGCAGAACTCCCTTCAAAAAGGTCTGAACCTCAGGGAGGGCAGCCAATTTATTTCTGGAAGAAAATAGATAGGGCCGAAATCTGGACCTTCACAGATCCCAACCTCAGGCCCATATCCACACCTGTCTACAGGAAGAGGAGATAACGTCCGAGTTGAAACTCCACCGTAGGAAACTTCTTGTATTCCCCAAGAGACATATTTCTTCCAAATACGATGGTAATGTTTAGACGTTACCCCTTTCCTAGCCTGTATCAGGGTAGGAATGACCTTCTTCGGAATGCCCTTCTGAGCAAGTATCAGGCGTTCAACTTCCATGCCGTCAAACGTAGCCGCGGTAAGTCTTGATAGGCGAACGGCCCCTGCTGCAGCAGGTCCTCCCGAAGAGGAAGAGGCCTCGGATCTTCTTGCAGTAGATTCAGAAGGTCCGCGTACCAAGCCCTTCTTGGCCAGTCTGGAGCAATGAGGATCGCTTGAACCCTTGTTCTCCTTATGAGCTTTAGGATTCTTGGGATGAGTGGGAGTGGTGGAAACACGTACACCGACTGGAACACCCACGGAGACACCAGGGCATCCACTGCCACTGCCTGTGGGTACCTAGACCTGGAACAATAACGCCGAAGCATCTGGTTGAGACTAGAGGCCATCATGTCTATTTGGGGTAATCCCCAAAGGTCTGTTATTTCCTTGAATACCTCCGGATGGAGACCCCACTCCCCTGGATGGAGATCATGTCTGCTGAGGAAGTCTGCTTCCCAATTGTCTACTCCCGGAATGAAGATGGCGGACAGCGCTAACGCGTGTTTTTCTTGTCACCTCTGACATTGCCGTTCTGCTCTTTGTTCCACGCTGTCTGTTTATTTAAGCCATTGTTGTTACGTTGTCCGACTGCACTTGAATGGCCCGATTTCTTAGAAGTGGGGCCGCCTGAAGAAGACCGTTGTAGACGGCTCTTAGTTCCAGGATGTTGATGGGCAGGCCGGCTTCCAGGCTTGACCACCGTCCTTGGAAAGTTACTCCTTGAGTGACTGCTTCCCAGCCCCGAAGGCTCACTTCCGTGGTTAGAAGGATCCAATCCTGAATCCCGAACCTGCAGCCCTCCAGAAGGTGAGGTAATTTTAACTACCAGAGGAGCGAAATCCTGGGCTTCGGTGATAGACGAATTCTCTGGTGCATGTGGAGATGAGATCCCGACCACTTGTCTAGAAGATCCAGTTGGAAGGTCCGAGCGTGGAACCTCCCGTGCTGGAGAGCCTCCATCTTTCCTAACAGGCGAATGCATTGATGAACCGACACCTGGGCTGGCTCCAGGACATCCCGGACCATAGCCTGTATTACCAACGCCTTTTCCTGCGGAAGAAACACCCTTTGCACTTCCGTGTCCAGGATCATTCCCAGAAAGGACAACCTCTGGGTTGGTTCCAAATGTGACTTTGGAAGGTTCAGAATCCAACCATTACTCTTGAGGAGGCGTGTTGTGAGAACAATGGACTGTAGCAGCTTCTCCTTGGACGATGCCTTTATCAGCAGATCGTCCAGATATGGAATGATGTTCACCGCCTGTTTGTGGAGGAGAACCATCATCTCTGCCATCACCTTGGTAAACACCCTCGGTGCGGTGGAGAGGCCGAATGGCAGGGCTTGGAACTGGAAATGACAGTCCAGCAATGTGAAACGGAGATAAGCCTGATGCGGCAGCCATATCAGAATGTGGAGGTACGCATTCTTGATATCCAGGGATACCAGGAATTCCCCTTCTTCCAAACCTGATATCACCGCCCTGGGAGACTCCATCTTGAACTTGAACTCCTTTAGAAAGGGGTTCAATGATTTTAGGTTCAGAATGGGCCTGACCGAACCATCCGGTTTCGGTACCATGAAAAAGGTTCGAATAGTAACCTGTGGCCTGCGCAGGAGGAGGAACTGGCACAATGACTTGTGCATTCACCAGCTTTTGGACAGCTTCTTGTAATACAGTGCTGTCTGCCAACAAAGCTGGTAAGCCTGATTTGAAAAAGCGATGAGGAGGGAGACTTTGAAATTCCAGCCTGTATCCCTGGGATACAATAGCTATCACACAGGGATCCAGGCCGGACGATAACCAGACGTGATTGAATTGTCTGAGTCTCGCTCCCACTGGCCCCACCTCCAGACCGTGCGGTCCACCATCATGCGGAGGGCTTTGGCGTACCTGAAGCAGGCTTTTGTTCCTGGGAACCTGCAGCGGCAGGTTTCGTGGACTTAACTCGACCTCCCCTAAAGAAGGTATTGGACGGTCTGGCCTTTCTAGGCTTGTTAGGCCAAAAGGACTGCGTTGCAGATGAAGAGAAGGATTTCTTCGGAGCAGGTGCTGCTGAGGGAAGAAACGGAGACTTACCCGCTGTAGCCGTGGATATCCACGCGTCTAGAGCTTCCCCAATGAGAGCCTGATCTGTATAGGGTAGGGACTCCACATTTTTTGGGGATTCCGCGTCGGCCGACCACTGGCGCAGCCACAGTCCCCGACGAGCTGAAACAGACATGGAAGATATTCCTGCAGCCATGGAACCCAGGTCTTCCATGGATTCTACCATAAAACCTGCTGAATCATGTATGTTGCGTAAAAATAATGCAACATCATCCTTATCCATTGTATCCAAATACTCAAGTAAGGTAGCCGACCACTTTACTATAGCCCTTGCAATCCATGCACTAGCAATAGTGGGACGTAATATGGCACCTGAAGCAGTGTATATTGATTTAAGTGTGTTATCAATTTTCCGATCACTCGGCTCCTTTAAGGTGGTAGATCCTGGAACAGGTAAAACCACCTTCTTTGAGAGTCTGGACACAGATGCGTCAACAATTGGCGGGTTTTCACAACTTTTTTCTATCCTCCTCAGGGAAAGGAAACGCCACCTGTACCCGTTTAGGGATGTGGATTTTTTTCTCAGGGTTTTCCCATGTTTTCTCAAATATAGCATTTAATTCCTTTGACGTAGCGAAGGTTAGCGAGGCCTTTTTATTTTCAGTGAAAAAGGCCTCCTCAACCTTGTCAGGTGTGGTATCATTAATATTCAACACATCCCTGATAGCCTCTATCATCAATTGCACCCCTTTTGCAAGAGATGCGGACCCCCGCGACACATCCCCATCACAGTCTGTGGTGTCAGAATCAGTATCCGTGTCGTCTTGTGTGACATGCACAAGCGCACGCTTATGGGGGTATATAGCGGAGCGTCCTGAGGTACCAGAAACCGGCCATACTGCCATAGAGTTCTTTAATACCTGCGTTGCAGATTCATTACTTGCAACCCTGTCAGAAATCTGAGAAATCCAAGATTTGATAGAGGAAAACCACTCAGGCTCCCTTGCTGGTATCTGTGCTAAACCAGTGCTATCCTGATTACATGGAATAGGATCATCCTGAGAGGACAAATCCTCTGCAGCATATGACACAGTGTCCCTGGACATAGCTAAAGGAGACCACCAAACACTCCACACACACACAGGTGAGGGCAGACAGAGTTTCTGCCCCAAGAATGGCAAAAGAGACACAGAGATTGGAGCCAACCCACACACAGAGCTTTTACCAAAGGGAGACCCCTCATCAGCGCTGACTGTGCACCTTAATAGGACACACAGTCGTATTACAGCCTCCCCCTTCCCTTCTACAAACCCCTGGTACAGTTTACAGATAACTGGAGTTGCTGTGGAGAGACCCGATTCTCCTTCTCAGCGCTGTGCAGGCAGGAAAATGGCGCCGAAACGCTGCTGGGTCCACTCTGAGGAGAAACTCCGCCCCCTTAATGGCGCTGTCTTCCCGCTCTTCATGGATTATACTGGCCTGAGGAATTAGTGCTGGCTGAGATCCGAGGACCCCGACAGGCTTCTGGACCAGTGTAGGGGGTAAGCGCTGGCCCAGGGCACCCCTCACAGCGCCGCACCATGTACCGCTGAGCCTTCCCAGGAGCGCAGTTAATACTGTGCTCCCTCCCCACTGCCGCCATCTTCAGACTGGCCCCCCGCTTGCTAGGGGGGTCGGAGTCTCACTTGCCACTTCTTCAGCTCTGTAAGGGGGTGGCGGCATGCTGTTGGGGCGAGCGATCCCCTGTGGCGGGGAGCGATCCGACCCCTCTGGTGCTCAGTGGCCAGTCAGCGGAGACAGTGGCTCAGACCCCGCAGGGCGGACACTGCTCCCCCCCTTAGTCCCTCACTGCAGGGAGGCTGTTGCCAGCAGCCTCCCTGTAAAATAAAAATCTCTAACAAAACTTTTTACTAGGAAAACTCTGGAGAGCTTCCCTAGCTGTGACCGGCTCCTCCAGGCACATTTTCTAAACAGAGTCTGGTAGGACGGGCATAGAGGGAGGAGCCAGCCCACACTCTCAAACTCTTAAAGTGGCAATGGCTCCTGGTGGACACGTCTATACCCTATGGTAATAATGTGGACCACAGCATCCTCTAGGACGTAAGAGAAATAATAAGAAAACCAAACACTTATGAAACATCTACTAGATAAACCTACATTGGATCTTAATCTAAATGACATATTTAAACGATGACAGTGAGAGCAGCTTGCTATAGCTAACAGAAGAGAGGTCATTCTTTATTCTTTAACTCGGAAATACTGCTAAAAGAACACGTACATACAGATCAGACACATGTGCAGTGTCCGTGTGTTAGCCCCCTCCTCTCCTGTAGCCGACAGCGTGTTAGTGCTCTGAGACAACAGCGCTCGCGTGGTGGCCATTTCTCCAGAGATCTGCACAAGCACTGTAGACTCTGGCATCGTGTCTAGTGCTCAGAGCACTAACAGCGCTGCCGGCTATGGGAGAGGAGGGGGCCAACACGCGGAGACCGATGGACACCAGAAAAGAAGAAATGGGGGCAGTGTGTACGGTGTGGGCACCCTCTGGACCCAGGGCCCGTGTGCACCGCACACACTGCACCCATTATAGATATGCATCTGATACAGATGTGTCCACTTACATCTAACCTCCCTGCACGTTACACAACCCTTCTAGATATGCCATGGAGTGACTTGGTAGCGCCGAGCATCTCTTCATGCAACTTTTTCCATTAAAATGTGTCTCATTCGCAAAATGATGCGAATAGGACACAAGCATCTTTTGCAAATTAAAATTATATGCGGCATGCCTATATTGTGTGTGACCGTGCCTGTATCTGCATGCTCAATGCTACACTAGTGTTTTCCTAGAAAACACTGTAACACAGCATTTCATTGCAGATACAGGCATAATCGCACATAGAAAATAGGCTTACCGCATATCATTTTAAATCAGCAGTCTACTTGAGCGTCTTATTTGCACAGTGATGCAAGAGATACGCCTGACGCTAACAGAGTTGACGGGACCTGTCAGCTCACTAATGCCAGGCATCTCCCGCTGCGTGGCGTACTGAAGCAAGATGTAATGTATGAGGACACATCTGTATATGAACTAGTGTACAGACAACATCTGGCACAACTCTTGCTCGCTTATTACTCATTGCTTACGCATTGAAGAGATGGGACAGACCTTCTGAAACTATTATATATTGTAGATCACAGGTTCTCAAACTCTGTCCTCAGAACCCCACACAGTGCATGTTTTCCAGGTCTCCTCACAGAATAACAAGTGAAATAATTAGCTCCACCTGTGGACCTTTTAAAATGTGCCAGTGAGCAATAAATACACCAGTGCACCTGCTGGGTTACCTGGAAAACGTTGACTGTTTGGGGTCTGGAGGACTGAGTTTGGGAACCTATGCCGTAGATGTAGGCCATCTCAGAACCCTTTCAAGTTCCCCACTATTTTTCCTATACTGAGATGCCCAACACTATACCCCAAATTCAAGGTGTGGTGAAACCAATGGTTTAGTGGCTGTTTATCTTTAATTCCTTTAATCTGAACTACACTCATTTTACCCTATTAGCATATACGAGTTATTTTGATCACTTTTTCTTCAAATGTAATCTTTTATATTAGTACAATAATTCCACAACTGCTTTTCTAATACAGTTCAGAAAATTAAAGAGAATGTATAATATTTGCTGTAGATTATAGGACATATTGTAGTTACATCACACAAAACAATGAAAACGTTTAACTATAAAGCAAAACTGAAACAGATTACTCAATGTCTCATTGAAATAATTTTTTGAACATTGAATTCTGTGATTTTATGGAAAAACTAGCTGAATACGCATGCTTCGCTACAGAATTCCAAGTATAATGCCAATCTTTGTTAGACCGCACCTCTGGGCAAGCCTTCCCCGGATTGATTCGGTCAAAAGGCTGGCGTTTAGGAGAATAACTTGCATCCTTCTCTGCCCCGTCCCACCTCTGATGCTGCCCTGCTCAGTGCTGTAAATGCTGGGCCAACAGGCCAAGCACCACCCGCTGCATGTTAAATATGTAAGGTTTGCCGGGATAGGCTGACTCTATTCCAAAGGGCCCTAGGTCTCCTTGTTTAACTTCTTGCTCTCCTTGGGGCTCCTTTGAGGAAAAAGGGTAAAATTCTTAGCACTTAAGGTCACTGGGAAAGCTGTCGGAACCCTTTACACAGGAGATAAGCAGTTGCTAACTATCAAACTTTTCTTTAATGCATTTAATAGTCAAAATATCTATCTCTCCTATTGCTCTCTGAGAGGTTCAGCAATGTTTAGTTCAAGTGACATGTTAACCTCTGATAATTGAGACACTATCCTCTCCTGGAAATAGGTTGGTAAAGTACTTAAAAGGCAAATACCACTGACTGACCACAAAATCTCCTCCACTATAAGGCTGGACTTCCTTGCCAGTGGCAGTTGCAGAGCAGTCCGTTATTAAAATAGGGGAGCCACACCCAGCGATGTTTGACAGTGTTTAGTCCTATTTCAATAATGGACTGCTGTGCAACTGCCACTGGCAAGGAAGTCCAGGAATAGAGCATTGTGTCGTCCCCACTCTGCGACTATGTATCACGGGCACCATGCATTCTGTATAGCCCTGGCTGGGTGGGCGGTCTTACCTCTCCTCTTTGAGGGGGGAATTCCCAATAACCATCTCACCCCTTTTAACCCCTTTGTGGGTGGAATATTGAAAATGGGATTTATGGTCTTACCTTGATAAATCCTTTTCTTCGAGTCCATAGGGGGCACAGGAGATAACACTGGGTATAGGATGGCTGGGAGCAAGGCAGGCACCAAAGGGGTTACTTTTAATTACCCAGCAGACCTTGCCTCCCTGTCAACTATACCCCGCCCCCGATCCCGGGCCCGCCAGTTTTAGTAGCAAGCAGGAAGTGGAAGAAAGGACACATTACAGAGAAAGACACTGAGCAGATGAATGGCCACACACCACCGATACAGGAAACCTGGTCCCGCAAGACAGGTGTGTCAGGGAGGGCGTCCTGTGCCCCCTATGGACTCGAAGAAAAGGATTTATCAAGGTAAGACCATAAATCCCATTTACTTCCACTTCCACTAGGGGGCACAGGAGATAACACTGGGACGTCCTAAAGCTGTCCCCTTAAGGATGGAGACACTCCTGGACTGCGTTAAGGACCCTTCACCCAAAGCCTGCGTCATAGGACGCAAAGGTGTCAAACGCATAGAACTTTATGAAAGTATGGGCAGAAGACCACGTGGCAGCCTTGCAAAGCTGTTCCGCTGAGGCCGTACGAGAGGTGTCAAACGCATAGAACTTTATGAAAGTATGGGCAGAAGACCACGTGGCAGCCTTGCAAAGCTGTTCCGCTGAGGCCGTACGAGAGGTGTCAAACGCATAGAACTTTATGAAAGTATGGGCAGAAGACCACGTGGCAGCCTTGCAAAGCTGTTCCGCTGAGGCCGTACGAGAGGTGTCAAACGCATAGAACTTTATGAAAGTATGGGCAGAAGACCACGTGGCAGCCTTGCAAAGCTGTTCCGCTGAGGCCGCACGAGAGGCTGCCCACAACCTACCTAGGATTAAATTGACGAGAAGAGCACCAGGTAAAATAAGTCTTCCAGATGCGATGGTAGACTTTGGCCAACGAAGATTTCTGAGCTCTGAACATTGTCTTTATAACCCTCCTGGAAAAACCCTTCTTCCTTAGAACGGATGTCTCAATTGCCACCCCGTCAAAGCGAGGCGGCTGAGATCCACATGAAGACAGGACCCCTGTGACAGGAGATCTGGACATAGGAGAAGACGCCAAGGTGCGTCTATGGACAAGCTGAGGAGATTTGCATACCATGGGTGACGTGGCCAATCTGGAATCACTAGGATCATTTTGCGTCCTTCATGCTTGAATTTCTGAACTACCCGGAGTATGAGGGAGAATGGAGGAAAGACGTATAATAGGGAAAATGTCCAAGAAGCTGTCAACGCATCCACCAGACATGCTTCCGGATCCCGTGTGCAGGATCCAAATCTGCTGACCTGTTTGTTGTGACGAGACGCCATGAGGTCTATGTCCGGAATCCCCCATTTGGAGACCAACATCTGGAACACCGCTGGATGGAGCATCCATTCCCACAAGTGCACATTTTGACAACTTAGGAAGTCTGCTACCCAGTTGAGTACTCCAGGAATGTACACTGCCGACAGAGTCGGAAGGTGGTGCTCTGCCCAGAGAAAAATCTTGGTAACTTCTACCATGGCACAGCGACTGCGCATGTCGCTATGGTGGTTGATGTAAGCCAGGGCTATTGTGTTGTCTGACTAAACCTTGACCGGACGGTCTTCTAGAAGAGACTGAGCTGATAGGAATGCCATGAAGACTGCTCTCAGTTCCAAGATGTTGATTGGAAATTACTTTCCTGAGAGGACCAGCGACCTTGGAACATTCGAGTTTCAAAGACCACCCCCCATCCTTGGAGGCTGGCATCCAGTCCTGTATCCAGAAGGGATATCCCTTGTGCAAATTGGTATTGAGGAGCCACCATGTCAATGACAGCCAAACTTCCGGAGAGAGGACCATGGTCTGTGAACGAATGTGGAGCGGAGAACCGTCCCACTTGCGAAGAACTTCCAACTGCAGTGGACGAGAGTGGAACTGAGCGTACTTCACCATGTCGAACGCCGCCACCATGGAGCCCAGAACCCGCGTGACTGCATGGACAGATACTGCCTGGAGGTGGTGGTGAAGCGATTGAATTCTGGCTTAAAGAACAAGGATCTTGTCCTGGGGCAGAAACACACGCTGTACCCTGGAATCCAACGCCCTTTAAGAAAGGATTGTTTGTGAGGGCATCAAAGATGATTTTATTCCAGTTTATCTTTCAGCCGTGTAATTGTAAGCAGACTGCAGCTGTACTGAGAGCTCTTCTTGGGACTGATTCAGAAGGTGGTCACCCAAGTAAGGTAGTATGCGAATCCCCTGGCGTCTTAAGTGGGCAGCAAACACTGCCACGATTTTTGTGAACACCCTCGGAGCCGTGGAGGGCTGAACGGCAGGGCACGAAACTGGAAGTGATCCCCCTTCACAGCGAACCTGAGAAACCGGTGATGACTTGGACGAATCGGCACATGCAGATAGGCATCCTGGATATCCAAAGACGCCATGTAGTCGCCCGGTTCCAAAACCAATATGAGGGACCTTAGAGACTCCATGTGAAACTTGGGGACTCGCAGGAAAACATTGAACTCTTTGAGGTTGAGAATCGGTCATAAAGAACTGTCCGGTTTCCGAACCAGAAAGCGAACTGTAGAAACTTTGACCTCTTTGATCCCGTGGCACTGGTACAATGACGTTGAAGGCGAGTAGGGAGCCGATTGACCGTTGTAGAGCCTCTGCTTTTTTGGGATCCTCCGGAAGACCCATGGTGAAGAACCTTGTTCGAGGCCGGTGCAAGAATGTCAGAGCATATCCTTGAGACATGACGTCTCTGACCCAGGCATCCGTCGTGTTCTCCAACCAACGAGGTGCAAAGGACACAAGTTGGCCCCCTACCCTGGGATCCCCCAGGGTGGGGCCTGACCTGTCACGCTGCTGGATTGTCAACCAGTTTGGAGGCTGGGTGTCTGGTAGCCCAAGGTTGCATAGTACGAGGCTTGGAGCCCTTTGCAGGGGCCTTGTATATAAAGGAGGCCTGACCGTTGGCTCTTCCTTGTGGGCGAAAGGAGCGAAAGGGGCCGCTGATGATGGAAGAAAGGCTATTTTAGAAGTTGGCAGTGAAGTCACAATTTTGTCCAAAGGACCAAGGCCAAAAAGGGTATCTCCAGCATACGATAGAGCCTCGAGAGTTTTCTTGGAGGAGGCATCTGCTCTCCACGAGCGAAACCACAAGAAGCGACTGGTTGCCACTGTTGAAGCCGAAACTTTTTAGAGAGACATTCGTTTTCTGAATATGTCCTACAAGAACCAATAATTGTTTCCTACATGCCCTGTTGTAGCTGTTCTGTCCAACTACTGACCGCTTTTGTCACCCAGGCCGATTCCAGGGCAGGTCCGGTAATTGCGCCCGCATGGGTATATGCGGTTTTAAGAAAGGTGTACAACTTCCAATCCGTAGGGTCCTTAAGTGACGAGGTATCTGGAATGGGAAGCACTGAATAACGTATGAGATGCGCCACATTGGCGTCTACCAGTGGAGGGTTCTCCCACTTGGATCTATCCTTGGGCGGAAGTGGATAAAAGCCGGTATACCTTTTAGATAGCTCTTGTTCGGTTTAGCCCATGCAAGCTCCAGCATGTCCTCTAATTGCGCAGAAGAAGGAAATTGTGTTGATTCCTTTTTCGTTTTTTTAAAAACCAGAGTCTTAGATTTGGGAGTGGAGTCTTCATCTTCAATATCCAGGACTGATCTTACTTCCCGGACAAAGCAGTCCCCTTTTGCCGCTGACAATGAGTCCGCCAAACCAGATGAGGTGTCTAGATCTGATCCCCGAGACGCGCTGACTTGGTCCAAATGGGATTCTGAATCTGAATCCCCATCGGACCGCGGAGTAGAGGTTTCGGACGTCGTGTGAAAGCATCTGGGTCGGTTTTCTCTCTCCATGAGCTGTTGCATGGAAGCAGAGAATTGTGTAAGGCCCTGTATAGACTGTGCAAAAGATTGCACCCATGGGGGCTCCAACTGAGAAGGAGGGGCCAACTGTGCTGACATGGAAGTACTAGGGGGCGACGGTTCCATGGGAACCACCTGCGTAGTGGCTAAGCAATCTACAAGCTGTGCCATTACCTGCGTCAATGAGGTTGCCCAGGCTGGTTCCGGTCACACATTCCTTGGCATCAATAGGATGCTGTGGAGACAGAATGTTAGAACACACACGGCAAGTGCGAGGCTCAGGAGCCACTGTCTTCTGGACAACATGATAATATTTAAGAATATACAGTCGTGAGTAATAAATAGGAAATGGGAGTGAGAACTTCACAGCCAAGTGAATGTTAAATAATAATAAGCACAGTGCAGTGTAAGATAACTGAAGGAGCAGGTCCTGTATCAGGGGTGCTAGGTTAATTCACCTAAAACTCTAACACCCCACAACAGTCACACAGACACCCTATGCTTGAAAAAGAAATAGGCCAAGATATTCAACTGGCTAGCATTAATGCAGGCAGGAGAAATAAGCTGGACCCAGCTACTGGAGCGAGCTACAGTGGAGACAGAGGCCAGACCTTCCTTCCTCCTGCAAGTCCTAGCCACCTAGCGATCTAAAATGGCTGCCCAGTGTTTTTAGGAAGGGACTGATAGAGGAAGGAGGAGGAGAAACCTAGGGGCAGGTCATGAGCTATGCTACTAGCAAGCCCTAGGGGCGGGGGAGGGCTGCAGGCTGGGCACCCTCCCCCTCAGATGAAAACCCCAGGGACCTGCATTCTAACCTGCTGCTGTGCCCTGGTGGTCCAGTGGTGATGGTGCAGAACACTGAGCCCCCACTCATCTGCCCTCCCGCTGTCTCCTGTAAGCGGGAGGGGAATGCCACTAGTCGCGGCTCCCAGCGTGCCGGGAGCCGGTCAACTTACCCTCCAGCACCGATGCAGCTGTGGGGGGAGGTCACTGTAGTGGCTCAGAGTCCCGTGGTGAAAGACTCTAGTCCCATCATTAGCGCGGCCGCCGGATGGTGGAGCGGGCTTGCTGGGTGTTTAGTCCGCCAGCAGCGCGCTCATCTTCGCTGCAGCACTAAGAGAAAAAAAAAAAGTAACACGGGCTGCTAAAAAGGAGCGGTGTATAGTGGACAGGGAGGCAAGGCCTGCTGGGTAATTAAAAGTAACCCCTTTGGTGCCTGCCTTACTCCCAGCCTTCCTATACCCAGTGTTACCTCCTGTGCTCACTAGTGGACGTGGAAGAAAAATCCCTTCTTAGTGGGTGTGTACATCACAAAAGCAAGCTACTATCCAAATGTCAAGTTCCTAGTCCTTATGGTCAGTAGATTTTGTGATGAGTCAGTGGTATTTGCACCTTGTATATATATATATATATATATATATATATATATGGAGAGAGAGAGAGAGAGAGAGAGAGAGAGAGAAATAAGTATTTACCAAGAGCATGTTTAAAGCTTCCAGACACAAATGCATTATGACCGCTAAGTACACACAGTGCCAGGTTGTCAGGATTTTTGAGCATCAGTCTCAGGCAGAAGCGATGATGCCTCACATCCTGGGAATGCATTGTGACTTGGTTGAAGATATTCCAGAGCTGAGGTTTGTTCACATTTTCCATCAACATTATTCTGGGAAAAGAAGACATATGGTTATTACAGTGACACCTACTATGTATAATAACATTACACCACCAACAAACTAAACCAATACAAGCTGTCATATAACTTGGCAGAAATTGCAATATCTGACACTGAATTTCCAGTTTGCAGTTTTACGCAAGCCATTATTCTCTGTTATGAGGAATTTTGGGGTTAAAAATGGTCATTTAGCAAGCTTAAGCTGGGTATACATTATGCGATTTGCATGGGCCTATTGGGACCAAGGGGACTGTATCGGAACAGGTTTATTGAACTTTTCTCCAACATGACTATTTAAAATTGGGAGGAACACTACTCACTTTATATATTAACTTTCTCTACTGCATTTTACAAGTGCATATTGCATATAAGTTTTTATATTTTGCTCAATTTTATCCTATTAAATTGTGTTATTATTGTGACCTACCTTCTCATTTGTGACCTATAAGCGCTATTCACTTTCTTGTGTTCCTATTCTCTGTTATGAGGAATTTTGAGGTTAAAAATGGTAATTTAGCAAGCTTAAGCTGGGTATACATTATGCAATTACTGCGGATCAGGCCAATAATTGCACAGTATACGGATGTGACCGGTCTGATCCAATAATTTGTCAGCCCCATTTGGCAGGGTATGGGATGCCATGGATGACTGTCTGACATTTCCCCTGTACCTTCTCAGCCTGACAGACATTTTATTTACCAATGCATGCCCAGCATTATGAAGAAGTTGCTTCCTATGTACTGAAAAATAATTTACTTTTTGATGACAACTTCATCCTAAACATTTTCAATTCTAATTAAGTACACATGTTGATGGTCATGCCATAAATAGCATGATATATATAAGAGATTGATGATAGAGTTGTAATGTTATTTAAATTTTTTTTAAATTGACAATGTTATAACTTTAAAAATGATAATAGAAAATAGAATTTGACGGCAGATAAGAACCACTTAGCTCATCTAGTCTTCCCCAAACACACACACACATTAGGGTTCATTTTTTGTCAAGAGCCAATTAACCTACCAGTATACTGCATTTTCAGGTTGTGGGAGGAAACTGGAGTACCCGGAGGAAACCCACACAAGTACGGGGAGAATACACAAACTCCACACAGTTAGGGCCATGGTGGGAATCGAACCCATGACCACTGTGCTGTGAGGCAGTAATGCTAACCATTACACCAAAGCTATAAACACAGACACCGTTACTATGCCTTAAAATAAGAATTTACTTACCGATAATTCTATTTCTCGGAGTCCGTAGTGGATGCTGGGGTTCCTGAAAGGACCATGGGGAATAGCGGCTCCGCAGGAGACAGGGCACAAAAAGTAAAGCTTTAGGATCAGGTGGTGTGCACTGGCTCCTCCCCCTATGACCCTCCTCCAAGCCTCAGTTAGGATACTGTGCCCGGACGAGCGTACACAATAAGGAAGGATTTTGAATCCCGGGTAAGACTCATACCAGCCACACCAATCACACTGTACAACCTGTGATCTGAACCCAGTTAACAGTATGATAACAGCGGAGCCTCTGAAAAGATGGCTCACAACAATAATAACCCGATTTTTGTAACTATGTACAAGTAATGCAGATAATCCGCACTTGGGATGGGCGCCCAGCATCCACTACGGACTCCGAGAAATAGAATTATCGGTAAGTAAATTCTTATTTTCTCTATCGTCCTAGTGGATGCTGGGGTTCCTGAAAGGACCATGGGGATTATACCAAAGCTCCCAAACGGGCGGGAGAGTGCGGATGACTCTGCAGCACCGAATGAGAGAACTCCAGGTCCTCCTTAGCCAGGGTATCAAATTTGTAGGATTTTACAAACGTGTTTGCCCCTGACTAAATAGCCGCTCGGCAAAGTTGTAAAGCCGAGACCCCTCGGGCAGCCGCCCAAGATGAGCCCACCTTCCTTGTGGAATGGGCATTTACATATTTTGGCTGTGTCAGGCCTGCCACAGAATGTGCAAGCTGAATTGTATTACACATCCAACTAGCAATAGTCTGCTTAGAAGCAAGAGCACCCAGTTTGTTGGGTGCATACAGGATAACAGCAAGTCAGTTTTCCTGACTCCAGCCGTCCTGGAACCTATACTTTCAGGGCCCTGACAACATCCAGCAACTTGGAGTCCTCCAAGTCCCTAGTAGGCGCAAGGCACCACAATAAGCTGGTTCAGGTGAAACACTGACACCACCTTAGGGAGAGAACTGGGGACGAGTCCGCAGCTCTGCCCTGTCCGAATGGACAAACAGATATGGGCTTTTTTGAGAAAACCCCCACCAATTTGACACTCGCCTGGCCCAGGCCAGGGCCAAGAGCATGGTCACTTTTCATGTGAGATGCTTCAAATCCACAGATTTGACTGGTTTTAAACCAATGTGATTTGAGGAATCCCAGAACTACGTTGAGATCCCACAGTGCCACTGGAGGCACAAAAGGGGGTTGTATATGCAATACTCCCTTGACAAACTTCTGGACTTCAGGAACTGAAGCCAATTCTTACTGGAAGAAAATCGACAGGGCCGAAATTTGAACCTTAATGGGCCCCAATTTGAGGCCCATAGACACTCCTGTTTGCAGGAAATGCAGGAATCGACCGAGTTGAAATTTCTTCGTGGGGCCTTCCTGGCCTCACACCACGCAACATATTTTCGCCACATGTGGTGATAATGTTGTGCGGTCACCTCCTTCCTGGCTTTGACCAGGGTAGGAATGACCTCTTCCGGAATGCCTTTTTCCCTTAGGATCCGGCGTTCCACCGCCATGCCGTCAAACGCAGCTGCGGTAAGTCTTGGAACAGACATGGTACTTGCTGAAGCAAGTCCCTTCTTAGCGGCAGAGGCCATAAGTCCTCTGTGAGCATCTCTTGAAGTTCCGGGTACCAAGTCCTTCTTGGCCAATCCGGAGCCATGAGTATAGTTCTTACTCCTCTACGTCTTATAATTCTCAGTACCTTAGGTATGAGAAGCAGAGGAGGGAACACATACACCGACTGGTACACCCACGGTGTTACCAGAACGTCCACAGCTATTGCCTGAGGGTCTCTTGACCTGGCGCAATACCTGTCCCGTTTTTTGTTCAGACGGGACGCCATCATGTCCACCTTTGGTATTTTCCAACGGTTCACCATCATGTGGAAAAACTTCCCGATGAAGTTTCCACTCTCCCGGGTGGAGGTCGTGCCTGCTGAGGAAGTCTGCTTCCCAGTTTCCACTCCCGGAATGAAACACTGCTGACAGTGCTATCACATGATTTTCCGCCCAGCGAAAAGTCCTTGCAGTTTTTGCCATTGCCCTCCTGCTTCTTGTGCCGCCCTGTCTGTTTACGTGGGCGACTGCCGTGATGTTTTTCCCACTGGATCAATACCGGCTGACCTTGAAGCAGAGGTCTTGCTAAGCTTAGAGCATTATAAATTTACCCTTAGCTCCAGTATATTTATGTGGAGAAAAGTCTCCAGACTTGATCACACTCCCTGGAAATTTTTTCCTTGTGTGACTGCTCCCCAGCCTCTCGGGCTGGCCTCAGTGGTCACCAGCATCCAATCCTGAATGCCGAATCTGCGGCCCTCTAGAAGATGAGCACTCTGTAACCACCACAGGAGAGACACCCTTGTCCTTGGATATAGGGTTATCCGCTGATGCATCTGAAGATGCGATCCGGACCATTTGTCCAGCAGATCCCACTGAAAAGTTCTTGCGTGAAATCTGCCGAATGGAATTGCTTCGTAGGAAGCCACCATTTTTACCAGGACCCTTGTGCAATGATGCACTGACACTTTTCCTGGTTTTAGGAGGTTCTTGACTAGCTCGGATAACTCCCTGGCTTTCTCATCCGGGAGAAACACCTTTTTCTGGACTGTGTCCAGAATCATCCCTAGGCACAGCAGACGTGTCGTCAGGATCAGCTGCGATTTTGGAATATTTAGAATCCATCCGTGCTGTTGTAGCAGTATCCGAGATAGTGCTACTCCGACCTCCAACTGTTCCCTGGACTTTGCCCTTATCAGGAGATCGTCCAAGTAAGGGGTAATTAAGACGCCTTTTCTTCGAAGAAGAATCATCATTTCGGCCATTACCTTGGTAAAGACCCGGGGTGCCGTGGACAATCCAAACGGCAGCGTCTGAAACTGACAGTGACAGTTCTATACCACGAACCTGAGGTACCCTTAGTGAGAAGGGCAAATTTGGGACATGGAGGTAAGCATCCCTGATGTCCCGGGACACTATATAGTCCCCTTTTTCCTGTTCGTTATCACTGCTCTGAGTGACTCCATCTTGATTTGAACCTTTGTAAGTGTTCAAATTTTTTTAGATTTAGAATAGGTCTCACCTAGCCTTCTGGCTTCAGTACCACAATATAGTGTGGAATAATACCCCTTTCCTTGTTGTACGAGGGGTAATGTCGGAGGGATACCTTGGTAAAGCAGACTTCAGGAGCCTGCGAGGGGGAAACGTTTCGACATTCCAATCTGTACCCCTGGGATACTACTTGTAGGATCCAGGGGTCCTGTACGGTCCCAGCGTCATGCTGAGAGCTTGGCAGAAGCGGTGGAAGGCTTCTGTTCCTGGGAATGGGCTGCCTGCTGCAGTCTTCTTCCCTTTCCTCTATCCCTGGGCAAATATGACTCTTATAGGGACGAAAGGACTGAGGCTGAAAAGACGGTGTCTTTTTCTGCAGAGATGTGACTTAGGGTAAAAACGGTGGATTTTCCAGCAGTTGCCGTGGCCACCAGGTCCGATGGACCGACCCCAAATAACTCCTCTTCCTTTATACGGCAATACACCTTTGTGCCGTTTGGAATCTGCATCACCTGACCACTGTCGTGTCCATAAACATCTTCTGGCAGATATGGACATCGCACTTACTCTTGATGCCAGAGTGCAAATATCCCTCTGTGCATCTCGCATATATAGAAATGCATCCTTTAAATGCTCTATAGTCAATAAAATACTGTCCCTGTCAAGGGTATCAATATTTTTAGTCAGGGAATCCGACCAAGCCACCCCAGCTCTGCACATCCAGGTTGAGGCGATCGCTGGTCGCAGTATAACACCAGTATGTGTGTATATACTTTTATATGATATTTTCCAGCCTCCTGTCAGCTGGCTCCTTGAGGACGGCCCTATCTATAGACGGTACCGCCACTTGTTTTGATAAGCGTGTGAGCGCCTTATCCACCCTAAGGGGTGTTTCCCAACGCGCCCTAACTTCTGGCGGGAAAGGGTATACCGCCAATAATTTTCTATCGGGGGGAACCCACGCATCATCACACACTTCATTTAATTTATCTGATTCAGGAAAAACTACAGGTAGTTTTTTCACATCCCACATAATACCCTCTTTTGTGGTACTTGTAGTATCAGAAATATGTAACACCTCCTTCATTGCCCTTAACATGTGGCCCTAATAAGGAATACGTTTGTTTATTCACCGTCGACACTGGATTCAGTGTCCGTGTCTGTGTCTGTGTCGACCGACTAAGGTAAACGGGCGTTTTAAAACCCCTGACGGTGTTTTTGAGACGTCTGGACCGGTACTAATTGTTTGTCGGCCGTCTCATGTCGTCAACCGACCTTGCAGCGTGTTGACATTATCACGTAATTCCCTAAATAAGCCATCCATTCCGGTGTCGACTCCCTAGAGAGTGACATCACCATTACAGGCAATTGCTCCGCCTCCTCACCAACATCGTCCTCATACATGTCGACACACACGTACCGACACACAGCACACACACAGGGAATGCTCTGATAGAGGACAGGACCCACTAGCCCTTTGGAGAGACAGAGGGAGAGTTTGCCAGCACACACCAAAAAACGCTATAATTATATAGGGACAACCTTATATAAGTGTTTTCCCTTATAGCATCTTTTTATATATTTCTAACGCCAAATTAGTGCCCCCCCTCTCTGTTTTAACCCTGTTTCTGTAGTGCAGTGCAGGGGAGAGCCTGGGAGCCTTCCCTCCAGCCTTTCTGTGAGGGAAAATGGCGCTGTGTGCTGAGGAGATAGGCCCCGCCCCTTTTTCGGCGGGCTCGTCTCCCGCTCTTCAACGGATTCTGGCAGGGGTTAAATATCTCCATATAGCCCCCGGAGGCTATATGTGAGGTATTTTTTGCCAAAAAGTAGGTTTACATTGCCTCCCAGGGCGCCCCCCTCCCAGCGCCCTGCACCCTCAGTGACTGCCGTGTGAAGTGTGCTGAGAGCAATGGCGCACAGCTGCAGTGCTGTGCGCTACCTTAAGAAGACTGAGGAGTCTTCTGCCGCCGATTCTGGACCTTCTTCTCTTTTCAGCATCTGCAAGGGGGCCGGCGGCGAGGCTCCGGTGACCATCCAGGCTGTACCTGTGATCGTCCCTCTGGAGCTAATGTCCAGTAGCCAAAGAAGCCAATCCATCCTGCACGCAGGTGAGTTCACTTCTTCTCCCCTAAGTCCCTCGTTGCAGTGATCCTGTTGCCAGCAGGACTCACTGTAAAATAAAAAACCTAAGCTAAACTTTTCTAAGCAGCTCTTTAGGAGAGCCACCTAGATTGCACCCTTCTCGGCCGGGCACAAAAATCTAACTGAGGCTTGGAGGAGGGTCATAGGGGGAGGAGCCAGTGCACACCACCTGATCCTAAAGCTTTACTTTTTGTGCCCTGTCTCCTGCGGAGTCGCTATTCCCCATGGTCCTTTCAGGAACCCCAGCATCCACTAGGACGATAGAGAAATAACATTACAACACTTTCAGCAATCTTCCATGGATATCATACTGTCAATATATTGACTGTCAACAGCACGAACATTGAAAAAGTAACTACATCATGACAGAGAGAAGCCTGTGACCTCTGCATTAAATGGTGGTGGAAGTATTCACCCTCCAGACCCAATAGAACGGAGTTCTCTGCAAACAGCAGCTCTGGCACTTTCCCATGTATGTGCTGTATATGCAGTGAGTAGTATGATCACTTTTAAGTACAACTAACTAGGTGCTGAGAAGGAATATTTCAGTTTCCAAATTAAAGCAGCTGTGAGGGTTGCAAACCCAATATTATACAAACAATAGCAAAATACACAGCGCTAAAATAAGATAAGTAATCCGTGGTGATAAAAAAAAAAAATGGATTAAAAACAATGTAAATTATACATGCAAATGTAAAATTAATACCATCACCACCTATTAGGAAAAAAATAAGAATTTACTTACCGATAATTCTATTTCTCGGAGTCCGTAGTGGATGCTGGGGTTCCTGAAAGGACCATGGGGAATAGCGGCTCCGCAGGAGACAGGGCACAAAAAGTAAAGCTTTAGGATCAGGTGGTGTGCACTGGCTCCTCCCCCTATGACCCTCCTCCAAGCCAGTTAGGTACTGTGCCCGGACGAGCGTACACAATAAGGGAGGAATTTTGAATCCCGGGTAAGACTCATACCAGCCACACCAATCACACCGTACAACTTGTGATCTAAACCCAGTTAACAGTATGATAACAGCGGAGCCTCTGAAAAGATGGCTCACAACAATAATAACCCGATTTTTGTAACTATGTACAAGTATTGCAGATAATCCGCACTTGGGATGGGCGCCCAGCATCCACTACGGACTCCGAGAAATAGAATTATCGGTAAGTAAATTCTTATTTTCTCTATCGTCCTAGTGGATGCTGGGGTTCCTGAAAGGACCATGGGGATTATACCAAAGCTCCCAAACGGGCGGGAGAGTGCGGATGACTCTGCAGCACCGAATGAGAGAACTCCAGGTCCTCTTTTGCCAGGATATCAAATTTGTAGAATTTTACAAACGTGTTCTCCCCTGACCACGTATCTGCTCGGCAGAGTTGTAATGCCGAGACCTCTCGGGCAGCCGCCCAAGATGAGCCCACCTTCCTTGTGGAATGGGCCTTAACCGATTTAGACTGTGGCAGGCCTGCCTCAGAATGTGCAAGTTGAATTGTGTTACAAATCCAACGAGCAATCGACTGCTTAGAAGCAGGCGCACCCAACTTGTTGGGTGCATACAGTATAAACAGCGAGTCAGATTTTCTGACTCCAGCTGTCCTGGAACATATTTTCAGGGCCCTGACAACTTCTAGCAACTTGGAGTCCTCCAAGTCCCTAGTAGGTGCAAGGCACCACAATAAGCTGGTTCAGGTGAAACACTGACACCACCTTAGGGAGAGAACTGGGGACGAGTCCGCAGCTCTGCCCTGTCCGAATGGACAAACAGATATGGGCTTTTTTTGAGAAAAAACCACCAATTTGACACTCGCCTGGTCCAAGCCAGGGCCAAGAGCATGGTCACTTTTTATGTGAGATGCTTCAAATCCACATATTTGACTGGTTTTAAACCAATGTGATTTGAGGAATCCCAGAACAACGTTGAGATCCCACAGTGCCACTGGAGGCACAAAAAAGGGGTTTGTATATGCAATACTCCCTTGACAAACTTCTGGACTTCAGGAACTGAAGCCAATTCTTTCTGGAAGAAAATTTACAGGGCCGAATTTGAACCTTAATGGACCCCAATTTGAGGCCCATAGACACTCCTGTTTGCAGGAAATGCAGGAAACGACCGAGTTGAAATTTCTTTGTGGGGCCTTCCTGGCCTCACACCACGCAACATATTTTCGCCACACGTGGTGATAATGTTGTGCGGTCACCTCCTTTCTGGCTTTGACCAGGGTAGGAATGACCTCTTCCGGAATGCCTTTTTTCCCTTAGGATCCGGCTTTCCATCGCCATGCCGACAAACGCAGCTGCGGTAAGTCTTGGAACAGACATGGTACTTGCTGAAGCAAGTCCCTTCTTAGCGGCAGAGGCCATAAGACCTCTGTAAGCATCTCTTGAAGTTCCGGGTACCAAGTCCTTCTTGGCCAATCCGGAGCCATGAGTATAGTTCTTACTCCTCTACGTCTTATAATTCTCAGCACCTTAGGTATGAGAAGCAGAGGAGGGAACACATACACCGACTGGTACACCCACGGTGTTACCAGAACGTCCACATCTATTGCCTGAGAGTCTCTTGACCTGGCGCAATACCTGTCCCGTTTTTTGTTCAGACGGGACGCCATCATGTCCACCTTTGGTATTTCCCAACGGTTTACAATCATGTGGAAAAAACTTCTCAATGAAGTTTCCACTCTCCCGGGTGGAGGTCGTGCTGAGGAAGTCTGCTTCCCAGTTTCCATTCCCGGGATGAAAAACTGCTGACAGTGTTATCACATGATTTTCCGCCCAGCGAAAAGTCCTTGCAGTTTCTGCCATTGCCCTCCTGCTTCTTGTGTCGCCCTGTCTGTTTACGTGGGCGACTGCCGTGATGTTTTTCCCACTGGATCAATACCGGCTGACCTTGAAGCAGAGGTCTTGCTAAGCTTAGAGCATTATAAATTTACCCTTAGCTCCAGTATATTTATGTGGAGAAAAGTCTCCATACTTGATCACACTCCCTGGAAATTTTTCCCTTGTGTGACTGCTCCCCAGCCTCTCAGGCTGGGCTCCGTGGTTACCAGCATCCAATCCTGAATGCCGAATCTGCGGCCCTCTAGAAGATGAGCACTCTATAACCACCACAGGAGAGACACCCTTGTCCTTGGATATTGGGTTATCCGCTGATGCATCTGAAGATGCGATCCGGACCATTTGTCCAGCAGATCCCACTGAAAAGTTCTTACGTGAAATCTGCCGAATGGAATTGCTTCGTAGGAAGCCACCATTTTTACCAGGACCCTTGTGCAATGATGCACTGTTTTTAGGAGGTTCCTGACTTGCTCGGATAACTCCCTGGCTTTCTCTTCCGGGAGAAACACCTTTTTCTGGACTGTGTCCAGAATCATCCCTAGGCACAGCAGACGTGTCGTCGGGATCAGCTGCGATTTTGGAATATTTAGAATCCACCCGTGCTGATTGTAGCAGTATCCGAGATAGTGCTACTCCGACCTCCAACTGTTCCCTGGATTATGCCCCTATCAGGAGATCGTCCAAGTAAGGGATAATTAAGACGCCTTTTCTTCGAAGAAGAATCATCATTTCGGCCATTACCTTGGTAAAGACCCCGGGGTGCCGTGGACAATCCAAACGGCAGCGTCTGAAACTGATAGTGACAGTTCTGCACCACGAACCTGAGGTACCCTTAGTGAGAAGGGCAAATTTGGGACATAGAGGTAAGCATCCCTGATGTCCCGGGACACTATATAGTCCCCTTCTTCCTGGTTCGTTATCACTGCTCTGAGTGACTTCATCTTAATTTGAACCTTTGTAAGTGTTCAAAAAAAAAATTTTTTAGAATAAGTCTCACCTAGCCTTCTGGCTTCAGTACCACAATATAGTGTGGAATAATACCCCTTTTCTGTAGTAGGAGGGGTAATTTAATTATCACCTGCTGGGAATACAGCTTGTGAATTTTTTTCCATACTACCTCCTTGTCGGAGGGAGACTTGGTAAAGCAGACTTCAGGAGCCTGCGAAGGGGAAACGTCTCGACATTCCCATCTGTACCCCCGGGATACTACTTGTAGGATCCAGGGGTCCTGTACGGTCTCAGCGCCATGCTGAGAACTTGTCAGACGCGGTGGAACGCTTCTGTTCCTGGGAATGGGCTGCCTGCTGCAGTCTTCTTCCCTTTCCTCTATCCCTGGGCAGATATGATCTTATAGGGACGAGAGGACTGAGGCTGAAAAGACGGTGTCTTTTTCTGCAGAGATGTGACTTAGGGTAAAAAACGGTGGATTTTTCAGCAGTTGCCGTGACCACCAGGTCCGATGGACCGACCCCAAACAAGTCCTCTTCCTTTATACGGCCATACTGTGCCGTTTGGAATCTGCATCACCTGACCACTGTCGTGTCCATAACATCTTCTGGCAGTTATGGACATCGCGTTTATTCATGATGCCAGAGTGCAAATATCCCTCTGTGCATCTCGCATATATAGAAATGCTCTATAGTCAATAAAATACTGTCCCTGTCAAGGGTATCAATATTTTTAGTCAGGGAATCCGACCAAGCCACCCTAGCTCTGCACATCCAGGCTGAGGCGATCGCTGGCCGCAGTATAACACCAGTATGTGTGTATATACTTTTATTATATTTTCCAGCCTTGTCAGCTGGTCCTTGAGGACGGCCCTATCTATAGACGGTACCGCCACTTGTTTTGATAAGCGTGTGAGCGCCTTATCCACCTTAAGGGGTGTTTCCCAACGCGCCCTAACTTCTGGCGGGAAAGGGTATACCGCCCATAATTTTCTATCGGGGGGAACCCACGCATCATCACACACTTTATTTAATTTATCTGATTCAGGAAAAACTATGGTAGTTTTTTCACATCCCACATAATACCCTCTTTTGTGGTACTTGTAGTATCAGAAATACGTAACACCTCCTTCATTGCCTTTAACGTGTGGCCCTAATAAGGAATACGTTTGTTTATTCACCGTCGACACTGGATTCAGTGTCCCTGTCTGTGTCTGTGTCGACCGACTAAAGTAAACGGGCGTTTTAAAAACCCTTGACGGTGTTTTTGAGACGTCTGGACCGTACTAATTGTTTGTCGGCCGTCTCATGTCGTCAACCGACTTTGCAGCGTGTTGACATTATCACGTAATTTCCTAAATAAGCCATCCATTCCGGTGTCGACTCCCTAGAGAGTGACATCACCATTACAGGCAATTGCTCCGCCTCCACGCCAATATCGTCCTCATACATGTCGACACACACGTACCGACACACAGCAGACACACAGGGAATGCTCTATACGAAGACAGGACCCACTAGCCCTTTGGGGAGACAGAGGGAGAGTCTGCCAGCACACACCAAAAAGCGCTATATATGACAGGGATAGCCTTATGATTAAGTGCTCCCTTATAGCTGCTTTTATATTAATATATATATAGCCATTTATTTTGCCCCCCCTCTCTGTTATACCCTGTTTCTGTAGTGCAGTGCAGGGGAGAGACCTGGGAGCCTTCCTGACCAGCGGAGCTGTGACAGAAAATGGCGCCGTGTGCTGAGGAGATAGGCCCCGCCCCTTTTCCGGCGGGCTCGTCTCCCGCTATTTAGTACATTTAGGCAGGGGTAAATATCTCCATATAGCCTCTGGGGCTATATGTGAGGTATTTTTAGCCTTTTTAAAGGTTTTCATTTGCCTCCCAGGGCGCCCCCCCCCAGCGCCCTGCACCCTCAGTGACTGCCGTGTGAAGTGTGCTGAGAGGAAAATGGCGCACAGCTGCAGTGCTGTGCGCTACCTTAAGAAGACTGCAGGAGTCTTCAGCCGCCGATTCTGGACCTCTTCTTGCTTCAGCATCTGTGAGGGGGCCGGCGGCGTGGCTCCGGTGACCATCCAGGCTGTACCTGTGATCGTCCCTCTGAAGCTTCATGTCCAGTAGCCAAGAAGCCAATCCATCCTGCACGCAGGTGAGTTCACTTCTTCTCCCCTCTGTCCCTCGTTGCAGTGATCCTGTTGCCAGCAGGAATCACTGTAAAATAAAAAACCTAAGCTAAACTCTCTAAGCAGCTCTTTATGAGAGCCACCTAGAATTGCACCCTTCTCGGCCGGGCACAAAATCTAACTGGCTTGGAGGAGGGTCATAGGGGGAGGAGCCAGTGCACACCACCTGATCCTAAAGCTTTACTTTTTGTGCCCTGTCTCCTGCGGAGCCGCTATTCCCCATGGTCCTTTCAGGAACCCCAGCATCCACTAGGACGATAGAGAAAGTAATGAATAATAGCTGTCAATGGAAAAAAGGTAGGTATTTAATATCTCCTTAAATATTTAACAGGATAGTCAGATAGTGTATATAAATAGAAATAACGAGTTTACTCTTTCTGCGAAGTACACTGGGCTCCACAAGGAATTGACAATGGGGTGTAGAGTAGGATCTTGATCCGAGGCACCAGCAGGCTCAAAGCTTTGACTGTTCCCAGAATGTATAGCGCCGCCTCCTATATCACCCCGCCTCCCTGCACAGGATCTCAGTTTTTAGTTAACCAGTCAAATGCAGTAGCAGGAAAAGAGACAACGGTTAGTAGCCACAACACCGCATTCTCACGACAGGAGACGTGTCAGCGGCTAATGCCATACCAACCCAAAGAAGCTAAGTGCGTCAGGGTGGGCGCCTTGTGAAGCCCAGTGTACCTCGCAGAAAGAGTTTTAACAAAGGTAAGTTCTTACCATAAAACTCGTTTTCTGCTGCGGGGTACACTGGGCTCCACAAGGAATGGACAATGGGGATGTCCTAAAGCAGTTCTTTATGGGAGGGGACGCACTGTAGCGGGCACAAGAACCCGGCGTCCAAAGGAAGCATCCTGGGAAGCGGCAGTATCGAAGGCATAGAACCTTATGAACGTGTTCACAGAGGACCACGTAGCCGCCTTGCACAATTGTTCAAGGGTCGCACCACGTTGGGCCGCCCAAGAAGGTCCAACAGACCGAGTAGAATAGGCCTTAATGTGATCAGGAGCAGAGAGACCAGCCTTCACATAAGCATGTGCAATCACCATTCTAATCCATCTGGCCAGAGTTTGCTTGTGAGCAGGCCAGCCCGGTTTGTGAAACCCAAACACAACAAAAAGAGAATCCGATTTCCTAATAGGAGCAGTTCTCTTCACATAGATACGGAGAGCCCTTACCACATCCAAAAGACCGCTCTTTGGGAGACAGATCAGGAGAAACAAGTGCCGGAACTACAATTTCCTGATTAAGGTGGAACGAAGAAACCACCTTAGGTAGATAGCCGGGACGAGTCCTATGAACCGCCCGGTCACGGTGAAATATCAGATATGGGGAACTATAGGACAAGGCACCCAAATCCGACACTCTTCTAGCTAAAGCAATAGCCAGCAGAAACACCACCTTAAGGGAAAGCCACTTAAGGCCAGCTGAACCAAGAGGTTCAAACGGAGACTCTTGTAACGCCTCAAAAACCACCGACAAGTCCCAAGGAGCCACAGGCGGGACATAGGGAGGTTGGATACGCAACACGCCCTGAGTATAGGTATGCACATCAGGTAAGGTCGCAATTTTTCTCTGAAACCACACCGACAAGGCAGATATTTGAACCTTGAGGGAGGCCAGACGCAGGCCTAAGTCCAGGCCCTGCTAAAGAAACGCCAACAACTTGGCTATACTAAACATGGAAGCGTCATAATCGTTAGATGCGCACCAAACAAAGTAAGAATGCCAGACCCTATAGTAAATCCGAGCCGAAGCCGGATTCCGGGCCCGCAACATAGTTTGAATGACCGCCTCAGAAAACCCTTTAGCCCTTAAGACGGAAGCTTCAAGAGCCACGCCATCAAAGACAGCTGGGCTAGGTCCTGGTAGACACAGGGGCCCTGAACGAGGAGGTCTGGGCGTTGTGGAAGTAGAATTGGACGCTCTGACGATAGGCCTTGCAGGTCTGAGAACCAGTGCCGTCTGGGCCACGCTGGAGCTTTGAGAAGCAGAATTCCTTTTTCTTGCTTGAACTTCCAAATTACCATGGGCAGGAGTGACACCGGAGGGAGCACGTACGGCAGCCGAAACCTTCACGGTACCGCCAGCACATCCACGAATGCTGCTTGAGGATCCCTTGTCCTTGCTCCGAAGACCGGAACCTAGTGATTGTGTCGAGACGCCATCAGATCTACGTCTGGAAGGCCCCACCTTTCCACTAGGAGTTGAAACACTTCTGGATGGAAGCCCCACTCGCCGGCATGCACGTCCTGACGACTGAGAAAGTCCGCTTCCCAATTCAGGACTCCCGGAATGAATATTGCCGATATGGCCGGTAGATGGCGTCCTGCCCACTGTAGAATCCGTGAGACTTCCTTCATTGCTAGTCGGCTTCGAGTGCCGCCTTGATGATTTATGTAAGCCACTGTGGTGGCGTTGTCAGACTGAACAGGACAGTTCTGAATTAAATGCTGGGCTAGGTTCAAGGCATTGAAGACCGCCCGCAACTCCAGAATATTGATCGAGAGGAGGGACTCCTCCTTGGTCCACCGACCCTGAAGGGAGTGTTGCTTCAGCACCGCGCTCCAACCTCTTAGACTGGCATCTGTCGTCAACAGGACCCATTCGGTTATCCAGAACGGACGGCCCCTGCACAGTTGTTGGTCCCGGAGCCACCAGAGCAGCGACAGACGGACCTCCGGAGTCAATGAGATCATTTGAGACCTAATCCGGTGAGGCAGACCGTCCCATTTGGCTAGAATCAGCCTCTGGAGAGGGTGAGAGTGAAATTGAGCATACTCCACCATGTCGAATGCGGACACCATGAGGCCCAGCACCTGCATCGCCGAATGTATCGACACTTGCGGACGAGATAGGAAGCAACAAATCCTGTCCTGAAGTTTCAGGACTTTCTCCTGAGACAGGAACAACCGCTGGTTGTGAGTGTCCAATAGTGCTCCCAGATGCAACATGCTCTGAGCAGGGATCAGGGATGACTTCTTCCAGTTGATGAGCCACCCGTGGGCTTGCAGAAACCAGACCGTCACATCTAGATGACGCAGGAGAAGTTCTGAGGAATTTGCCAGGATTAACAAGTTGTCCAAATACGGAAGTATCCTGACCCCTTGACGGCGGAGTACCACCGTCATCACCGCCATGACTTTTGTAAAGACTCGCGGAGCCGTTGTTAAACCAAAAGGTAACGCCCAAAACTGGTAATGGCAGTTGCCAATCGCAAATCTCAGGTATTGCTGATGAGACACTGCTATAGGAATATGCAGGTAAGCATCCTGTATATCCAGGGAGACCATGAAGTCCCCAGGTTCCAAGGCCAGAACTATAGAGCGAAGGGTTTCCATACGGAACTTGGAAACCTTCACAAACCTGTTCAATGCCTTGAGGCTGAGAATGGGCCGGGAGGACCCATTCGGTTTCGGGACTAGAAACAGCGGAGAATAGTACCCCCGGCCCCTCTGCGCAAGAGGCACCTGTACTACGACTCCTGTATCCAGGAGGGTCTGTACCACCGAATGTAGAGTGTTTGCCTTTGTCTTGTCCAACGGGACATCTGTCTGGCAAAATCGATGAGGGGGTCGGTTTTTGAAGGCTATGGCGTAACCTCGAGTGACGACTTCCCGTACCCAGGCATCTGAAGTGGTCTTCAACCATTCCTGGGTATACCCTAGAAGCCGGCTCCCCACCCTGGGATCCCCCAGAGGGAGGCCCACCCCGTTACGCGGCAGGCTTATCTGTCTTGGAAGCTGGCTGACGGGCCGCCCAGGCTCTTTTGGGCTTAGGCTTACCAGGTTTGGAAATGCGGGCCTGCTTGTTGTACGCCTGACCTTTTGCTTTACCTGAAGGACGAAAGGGGCGAAAGGAAGTACCTTTAGCCTTCGACACAGAAGGAGCAGTACTTGGCAGACAGGCAGTTTTGGCAGTAGCCAAGTCAGCCACAATCTTATTTAAATCCTCCCCAAACAGAATATCTCCCTTAAAAGGGAGTACCTCCAGGGTTTTTCTAGAGTCCAGATCCACAGACCAGGATCTCAGCCACAATATCCGGTGAGCCAGGACTGACGTAGTAGAGGCCTTGGCTGTTAGGATACCAGCATCAGAAGTGGCCTCTTTAATATAACAAGAAGCTGTGACAATATAAGACAAGCATTGTCTAGCATGGTCAGAGGAGATTTCAGCATCTAACTCCAAGGCCCATGCTTCAATGGCCCCTGCAGCCCAAGTAGCTGCAATAGTGGGCCTTTGTGCAGCACCCGTGAGGGTGTAAATCGCTTTCAGTCAACCCTCCACACGTTTATCCGTAGGCACTTTTAGAGACGTGACGGTGGTGACCGGTAGAGCTGAGGAAACCACCATCCTAGCCACGTGAGTCCACTGGAGGAGGCGTTTCCCAATTCTTAGACAGCTCCGGCGCGAGGGGATAGCGAGCCAGCATCTTCTTTTGAGGCACAAACTTCGTACCCGGGTTTTCCCAAGGTTCCTGACGTATATCAATTAGATGGTCGGAGTGAGGTAAAACTTGTTTAATCACTTTCTGACGCTTGAACCTATCTGGTTTCTTAGGAGGAATGGATGGCTCGGGATCATCCGTAATCTGTAAAATTAACTTAAAAGCCTCCAAAAGATCAGGAACATCCACATGTGAACCACCCTCCCCATCAGCCGTATCTGAGTCAGAACCTGTGGGGTCAGTGTAAGTGCAGTCTTCACCCGACGAGGTGTCAGTGACAGCAGTGGATTGTGAGGAGACAAGCGCTCGCTTAGCGGACCCCTTGGACGTAAGCGAGCGACGGTTAGACTTTTTAGTAGTCAGGGACTGGTTCAACTTCTTTATTTGAGCAGATAAATCGTCCACCCATGGCGGGTTAGCTGCAGGGACCACAAACGGTTGCACCGGCATTGGGGGTCCCATAGGGGTTGTTCGTTTATGAACTAGCGTATGCAGAAGCGTGGAAAAAGCGCCCCCCCCCCCCCACGGCGGGTCATTATTTGCTCCCGTTGCCACTGTCCCACTGGGGTGCAAGGAGCCTCCAGAACCAGAGCCCAAAGCTGCTATATTCTCCTCATAGGTATCTGCGGCTTCAGCAACACCGGCAGTGTGTTCAGCCCCAGAACCGTTACCCTCAGAAGCAGACATGATATAACTTGCAGTATCAGGTAACACAGTACAATTTGTCAGCAGCACAATACCTCTAGCCCAAATCCCTGCGCAGTGTAGTCAGCACCAGCAGAGATCAAGGAGAGATATAGTGACTAAATCACAGAGAAAAATACGTAATACAGTATATCTTTGTGAAAATCCTATATTAGATAAAACCTGACGCACCAAGCCCCCTCAGGTTATAGAATTTAGGGATAGCAGGTTGAGTGAAAGACACGAAATGGACACCACTCACCTATCAAATGCACACACAAATAGTCACAGTCTGTACAATGCAGAGATTATTACTAACAATAATACTGCACTGAACTAGCTTACACAGCTATATAACAATAGATATAACAGTACACAGTAAGAACTGGATGTATATCACAGGATAATTGTACTAGGAAACCCTGACTAAGTGCACTCTTTCTTAACTAACACTGACTAAAAAAGGCAGGTAGAATACTTAAGTGTCTTGTAAAGTCACAGCACTGACAACCAGGCGGCTTTACATAGGAGGATTTGCCCAAGCATTCCCAGGAACAGTGAGCTGAGGGATAATGGCGTCGCAGACACTGCCAGGGAGTGAGGGAGAGACAGATATGCAGCTCCAGGGCGGGAACATTTGCAGAAAATGGTGCCCTGGGGCTGGGGGAGGGGCTTTAGGTCCAAGCTCAATCCCCCTGCTGGCAAAACCACCGGGTACTGCGGGCTCTAATAAAACGGCTTATAGAGAAAACCTGACCTGATTCATGCCCTGGTGATCTAGTGGGATCGCCTGTATAGCCACAGTGTCCACCGCCAGCGCGCGGCCCACCTCCCACTGACCGTGCCGGATCGCGATAAAGACCGGGTCCCGCAAGCGGGACCCACTTACCACCTCCCGAAGCGCGGCCACGCGATCCCGGAGAGCCCCCGTCGTGTGTGCCTGACAAGAAGAAAACCGGAGCCTCCTGCTGTAGTTACCCGGCAACCAGGGCTCG
This sequence comes from Pseudophryne corroboree, assembly GCF_028390025.1. Lineage (NCBI taxonomy): Eukaryota > Metazoa > Chordata > Amphibia > Anura > Myobatrachidae > Pseudophryne > Pseudophryne corroboree. The sequence goes on from NC_086451.1 coordinate 131,730,237, forward strand.
GGAGTGTACAGCGCCGTTGGGAAGAGCTGGAGCTGCAGCAGTGAATGTCCACTGACATGTAACACTGCTGCTGCCCTTGAAGTCTTCACTTTTTTTCTCAGAAAAAAAGCTCTTCTTAGGGCTGCCTGGAGCAGCCTCTCTGTTAAGTGCCTGCTACTGCAGCACCAACTACAAAACTGAGATCCTGTGCAGGGAGGTGGGGTGATATAGGAGGCGGCGCTATGCATTCTGGGAACAGTCAAAGCTTTGAGCCTGTTGGTGCCTCAGATCAAGATCCTACTCTACACCCCATTGTCCATTCCTTGTGGAGCCCAGTGTACCCCGCAGCAGAAATACTGCCAATGACAATACTGTATGTAATAAATGACAGTCAATAATTTAGAATCTGTATACGGAGTGCTACAATGTAGCAGCTGCAGCTTTTTTCCAATACAAGTTCTGTTCTGCTCCGTATACAGTCTCAGTCACACACACAATATACCAGTGTCATATCAAATTAATCAGCACAGTCTCCTTGCGTGAACTATTCGCATTGCGTTTTGAATAAGATGTATTTTTGGCAAAAAATAAAAGACACCCGATGTTAGCAGAGTTGCACAGGACCTGGCAGCTCACTCACGCCAGGCATCTTGCACTGAATGGCGTATTGAGGCTGGATGTATGACGTCACATCTGTATTCTTCACTGCACTGCATAGAAATGCAAAGGAAAATGAACAAAAATTCCTTACCGTAACAAGTGATAATGGGGTAAATGTATTATAGCGGCACGGACCATGTCGCTATAACACTTCCTGCTCTGCCTCATTTCCGAGGCGAAGTAAGAAGGGACGTCGACAAGATGTATTAACATCTTGTCTCCTGAAGGGGGGGGGGGAGTGAAAACTCCCCACTCCGGTGATGCCTCCCCTGGGCACACAGCGCATCAGCTTAGTGCGGAGTCTCCCTACCTGGCCGGCTCCACTGCGCAAGCAAGATCTCGCTACCACGCAAGATCCCACATACTGCAGTCTGGAGCCTGCACCCGCCACAGCCAGGGACAGCTCTGTTCCTGCTGTGGTGAATGGGCATCACCACCTGCAGCTGTCAAAACGTTCAGCGCTGCTGACCGTTCATAGATTGCCCCCGCACATCGGCCTGCTATCTTATAAATAGCAGTGGCGACACGGACAGTGGTGCATAGCGCCCCTGTCATGTACCACATACCAGCACTTTCATACATGGGGGAGAAGCAGTATAGCGCACATGACGTGCGCTGATATCGCTTTTTCCCCATAACAACAATTTTCCCCAATGTGTGCAGACTGACATCGCAGAGGCACAGTGCAGGGAACTGAATTACACCCCGAGCTTGGCGTTATGTGGTTGTGATACTTCAAGACTAATGAAAATGCACCTCAAGATCTAGCTAGTGTCTTGTAGTGTAGTTTGTGAAGCAAACCAAGGTCCACGACAATGACTGAACAGAACATTGGACCTTATTGAGGTTTGTTAGCAAACAAAAAAAAGCAAGCAACTGGGCAAAACCATGTGCACTGCAGGTGGGGCAGATGTAACATGTGCAGAGAGAGTTAGATTTGGGTGGGGTGTGTTCCAACTGAAATATAAATTGCAGTGTAAAAATTAAGCAGCCAGTATTTACCCTGCACAGAAACAATCTAAATTTCTGCACATTACATCTGCCCTACCCGCAGTGCAGCATGGTTTTGCCCCGTTGCTTGCTTTTTTTGGTTTGCTAACAAACCTGAATAATCCGCATAGTTAGGAAACACTGTTCTGTGTAACAAGGAAAAAAATATGAATTACCCAAAATCTAAAATACTTATTTTTCAAAATAGAATTGTACCTTATATAATTGTATGCTTTTCTAAAGTTCTTGTCAAGAATAGCTGTGGAAAGTCCAAAATACTCCAACTCTTTCCTCTTTTGGCGGTCGTCATAAAATGAGTAATATTCCAATGAAGAGTCTACCAGCAGCTCTCCTTCTTTATACCGGGCTAGGTCACATAAGGCGTAAATTGCCTTTAAAAGGAGATTCCACCAGTCGTCCTTGGTCAGCACACTAGTAAGAATAGCAAAAATGGCTGTGGAATAAGATACATGTATATCATGTAAGTAAAATATGTTAACATTTACATATGTGACGAAAACAACAAACAACAAAAAGATCAATAAAAAGTAGTTTTCAGAAGATTGCACAAGACTACTCAACTGCATCAAAAATAGCAGCTTGCACTTTCAAAATAGCCACATTGCTTAGATTTAAATGGGGAAAGATTTACAAAAACTGATGAACAGATTTCCAATTCACCCCCATTGTAGGACGGTTGTGTCTATGTTCCCTTTGTGACCAGAACCTGGAAGTGACAACACGAGAGGGCAGTAGATAACTTTCGCCCTTACAGCACCTAAATGTTTTCTCCGTTCTCTGTTCGTTTGAGGTTACTTTGTTTTTTCTATGCACCATAAGACCCTCGTGGGCGCGCTTCGCTCGCCATGCTTCGGGCTCGGTGTCTCACTCCGCTCCGCTTGCCACGGGTTATTATTCCAAATAGTTTGTGACATGGACCCAGGGGCTTATGGGAAAGGTCCTCTCTACGAAGGGAAACTAGACGCTACCATTAGCACACATGCTAACCAAAGAGAAGTTTGCTTTCATTTTCAATGTTGTTCTAGAATCGTTCCCCACCCTTGTTCTAGATATATAACAACTTTTTCTGCAGCGCTCTGGTACCAGTTTTCAGAAACATCCCTGACATGTTCTAATGCCAGTGCTATTCTCTAAATCAGTTCATTCAGTTTTCATGTGTAAAAGAGAGCAGTAACAAAAAAAAAAAAAAAAGAAATGGAAAAATTTGAGATTCAAGTCACATTAAATATTGACAATTACTGTAATGGAGCATAAAACTGTTTAATGACCCATTTGTATGCATACAATTAGCATCTTTGGGGTAGAACATTAGCAGCAAGTGCCCATTCTGCACTATATAATAGACTACGCTCACTGTAAAATGCAATCTGAGAATGATGGTGTGTTTACAAAAGTTCTGTTATGGTACTGTACTTAGATAAATATCTGTACAAACTGCTATTTTCAGACTGTAAAAAACATTCAATCTGTTAACAGTAGCCAAAAACACACAAACCATCATGATTTCTCTGACGTCCTAGTGGATGCTGGGTACTCCGTAAGGACCATGGGGAATAGACGGGCTCCGCAGGAGACTGGGCACTCTTAAAAGAAAGATTAGGTACTATCTGGTGTGCACTGGCTCCTCCCTCTATGCCCCTCCTCCAGACCTCAGTTAGAATCTGTGCCCGGCCAGAGCTGGATGCACTTAGTGGGCTCTCCTGAGTTCACTAAAAATAAAGTATTTGTTAGGTTTTTCATTTTAAGTGAGATCTGCTGGCAACAGACTCACTGCTACGAGGGACTGAGGGGAGAGAAGCGAACCTACCTGCTTGCAGCTAGCTTGTGCTTCTAAGGCTACTGGACACCATTAGCTCCAGAGGGATCGAACACAGGGCCCGACCTCGATCGTCCGTTCCCGGAGCCGCGCCGCCGTCCCCCTTGCAGAGCCAGAAGACGGAAGATCCAGGAGAAAATCGGCGGCTGAAGACTCCGGTCTTCAATAAGGTAGCGCACAGCACTGCAGCTGTGCGCCATTGCTCCCACAGCACACCACACGCTCCGGTCACTGGTGGGTGCAGGGCGCTGGGGGGGGGGCGCCCTGGGCTGCAATATGTATACCTTAGTTGGCAAAATGCACATAATACAGTTATAAACTGTATATGTGCCTAATCCCCCGCCATAAATATTATTAAGAAAAGCGGGAGAAGCCCGCCGCTGAAGGGGCGGGGCTATCTTCCTCAGCACAGCCAGCGCCATTTTCTCTTCACATCTCCGCTGGAAGGACGCTCCCCAGGCTCTCCCCTGCAGTATACACTACGGAAAGGGTAAAAAAGAGAGGGGGGGCACATAAATTTAGGCGCAAAAGGTGATATAAGCAGCTATTGGGGGAAAATTCACTTTGTGTTAGTGTAAATCCCTCTGTTATATAGCGCTCTGGTGTGTGCTGGCATACGCTCTCTCTGTCTCCCCAAAGGACTTGTGGGGTCCTGTCCTCAGTCAGAGCATTACCTGTGTGTGTGTGTGTGTGTGTGCGCGGTGTGTCGGTACGGCTGTGTCGACATGTTTGATGAGGACGCTTACGTGGAGGCGGAGCAGGAGCCGATAAGTGTGATGTCGCCCCCTGCGGGGCCGACACCAGAGTGGATGGATATGTGAAAGGTATTAACCGACAGTGTCAACTCCTTGCATAAAAGGTTCGATGACGTAACAGCTTTGGGACAGCCGACATCTCAGCCCGCGCCTGCCCAAGCGTCTCAGAGGCCATCAGGGGCTCAAAAACGCCCGCTACCTCAGATGGCAGACACAGATGTCGACACGGAGTCTGACTCCAGTGTCGACGAGGATGAGACAAATGTACAATCCACAAGGGCCATCCGATGCATGATTACGGCAACGAAAAATGTGTTGCACATTTCTGACATTAACCCGGTTACCACTAAAAAGGGTATTATGTTTGGGGAGAAAAAGCAGCCAGTGACTTTTCCCCCATCTGATGAGTTAAATGAATTGTGTGAAGAAGCGTGGTGTTCCCCAGATAAGAAATTAGTGATTTCTAAGCGGTTACTAATGGCGTACCCTTTCCCGCCAACGGATAGGTTACGCTGGGAGACATCCCCTAGGGTGGACAAGGCGCTCACACGCTTATCAAAAAAGGTGGCACTGCCGTCTCAGGAAACGGCCGCCTTAAAGGAGCCTGCAGATAGAAAGCAGGAGGCTATCCTGAAGTCTGTGTATACACACTCAGGTACTATACTGAGACCTGCTATTGCTTCAGCATGGATGTGTAGTGCTGCAGCAGCATGGTCTGATTCCCTGTCAGATAACATTGATTCCCTTGACAGGGATACTATTTTGCTAACCATAGAGCATATTAAAGACGTAGTCTTATATATGAGGGATGCACAGAGGGACATTTGCCGGCTGGCATCTAGAATTAATGCAATGTCCATTTCTGCCAGGAGAGTATTATGGACTCAGCAGTGGACAGGTGATGCTGATTCTAAAAGGCACATGGAAGTTTTGCGTTATAAGGGTGAGGAATTGTTTGGGGACGGTCTCTCGGACCTCGTATCCACAGCAACAGCTGGGAAGTCGACTTTTTTACCTCAGGTTCCCTCACAGCCTAAGAAAGCACCGTATTATCAAGTACAGTCCTTTCGGCCCCAGAAAGGCAAGCGGGTCAGAGGCGCGTCCTTTCTGCCCAGAGGCAGGGGTAGATGGAAAAAGCTGCACTAGACAGCCAGTTCCCAGGAACAAAAATCCTCCCCTGCTTCCACTAAGTCCACCGCATGACGCTGGGGCAGGTGGACTTAGTGGAAGGTGGAGCCAGGTGCGGTGGGGGCCCGTCTCCGGAACTTCAGCGACCAGTGGGTTCGCTCACAGGTGGATCTCTGGGTTCTACAAGTGGTATCTCAGGGATACAAGCTGGAGTTCGAGACGTCTCCCCCTCGCCGTTACCTCAAATCAGCCTTGCCAGCTACTTCCAAGGAAAGGGAGGTAGTACTGGCGGCAATTCACAAGCTGTACCTCCAGCAGGTGATAATCAAAGTTCCCCTCCTTCAACAGGGACGGGGTTACTATTCCACAATGTTTGTGGTACCGAAACCAGACGGTTCGGTGAGACCCATTCTAAATTTGAAATCCTTGAACATTTATATAAGGAAGTTCAAGTTCAAAATGGAATCGCTCAGGGCGGTTATTGCGAGCCTGGAAGAGGGGGATTTTATGGTGTCACTGGACATCAAGGATGCTTACCTACATGTCCCCATTTACCCACCTCACCAGGAGTACCTCAGGTTTGTGGTACAGGACTGCCATTACCAATTCCAGACGTTGCCGTTTGGTCTGTCCACGGCACCGAGGGTATTTACCAAGGTAATGGCCGAAATGATGATACTCCTTCGAAAGAAGGGAGTTATAATTATCCCGTACTTGGACGATCTCCTTATAAAGGCAAGGTCCAAGGAGCAGTTGTTGGTCGGAGTAGCACTATCTCAGGAAGTGCTACAACAGCACGGCTGGATTCTGAATATCCCAAAGTCGCAGCTGGTTCCTACGACGCGTCTGCTGTTCTTGGGCATGATTCTGGACACAGAACAGAAGAAGGTGTTTCTCCCGGAGGAGAAGGCCAAGGAGTTGTCATCTCTGGTCAGAGACCTCCTGAAACCAAAACAGGTGTCGGTGCATCACTGCACGCGAGTCCTGGGAAAGATGGTAGCTTCTTATGAAGCAATTCCCTTCGGCAGGTTCCATGCAAGGATCTTTCAGTGGGATCTGTTAGACAAGTGGTCCGGATCGCATCTTCAGATGCATCGGCTGATCACCCTGTTCCCGAGGGCCAGGGTGTCTCTGCTGTGGTGGCTGCAGAGTGCTCATCTTCTCGAGGGCCGCAGATTCGGCATTCAGGACTGGGTCCTGGTGACCACGGATGCAAGCCTCCGAGGTTGGGGGGCAGTCACTCAGGGAAGAAACTTCCAAGGACAATGGTCGAGTCAGGAGACTTCCCTACACATAAATATTCTGGAACTAAGGGCCATTTACAATGCCCTAAGTCAAGCAGAACCCCTGCTTCAAAACCAGCCGGTGCTGATTCAGTCAGATAACATCACGGCTGTCGCCCATGTAAACCGACAGGGCGGCACAAGAAGCAGGGTGGCGATGGCAGAAGCCACAAGGATTCTCCGATGGGCGGAGAATCACGTGCTAGCACTGTCAGCAGTGTTCATTCCGGGAGTGGACAACTGGGAAGCAGACTTCCTCAGCAGGCACGACCTCCACCCGGGAGAGTGGGGACTTCATCCAGAAGTCTTCCAGCTGATTGTAAATCGTTGGGAAAGGCCACAGGTGGACATGATGGCGTCCCGCCTCAACAAAAAGCTAAAAAGATATTGCGCCAGGTCAAGGGACCCTCAGGCGATAGCTGTGGACGCTCTAGTGACACCGTGGGTGTACCAGTCGGTTTATGTGTTCCCTCCTCTTCCTCTCATACCAAAGGTACTGAGGATAATAAGAAAGAGAGGAGTAAGAACTATACTCATCGTTCCGGATTGGCCAAGAAGAACTTGGTACCCGGAGCTACAAGAAATGATTTCAGAGGACCCTTGGCCTCTGCCGCTCCGACAGGACCTGCTACAGCAGGGGCCCTGTCTGTTCCAAGACTTACCGCGGCTGCGTTTGACGGCATGGCGGTTGAACGCCGGATCCTAATGGAAAAGGGCATTCCGGTTGAAGTCATTCCTACGCTGATAAAAGCTAGGAAAGATGTGACAGCAAAACATTATCACCGCATATGGCGAAAATATGTTGCTTGGTGTGAGGCCATGAAGGCCCCAACAGAGGAATTTCAGCTGGGTCGATTTCTGCACTTCCTACAGTCAGGAGTGACTATGGGCCTAAAATTGGGATCCATTAAAGTCCAGATTTCGGCCCTGTCTATTTTCTTTCAAAAAGAACTGGCTTCACTGCCTGAAGTTCAGACGTTTGTTAAGGGAGTGCTGCATATTCAGCCCCCTTTTGTGCCTCCAGTGGCACCTTGGGATCTCAACGTAGTGTTGGATTTCCTAAAATCACATTGGTTTGAGCCACTTCAGACCGTGGAGTTGAAGTATCTCACGTGGAAGGTGGTCATGCTGTTGGCCTTGGCCTCAGCTAGGCGTGTGTCAGAATTGGCGGCTTTGTCCTGTAAAAGCCCATATCTGATTTTCCATATGGACAGGGCAGAATTGAGGACTCGTCCCCAATTTCTCCCAAAGGTGGTATCAGCGTTTCATTTGAACCAACCTATTGTGGTGCCTGCGGCTACTCGGGACTTGGAGGATTCCAAGTTGCTGGACGTAGTCCGGGCCCTGAAAATCTATGTTTCCAGGACGGCTAGAGTCAGAAAAACTGACTCGCTGTTTATCCTGCATGCACCCAACAAGCTGGGTGCTCCTGCTTCAAAGCAGACTATTGCTCGCTGGATCTGTAGCACGATTCAACTTGCACATTCTGCGGCTGGACTGCCGCATCCTAAATCAGTAAAAGCCCATTCCACGAGGAAGGTGGGCTCTTCTTGGGCGGCTGCCCGAGGGGTCTCGGCTTTACAACTTTGCCGAGCTGCTACTTGGTCGGGATCAAACACTTTTGCAAAATTCTACAAGTTTGATACCCTGGCTGAGGAGGACCTTGAGTTTGCTCATTCGGTGCTGCAGAGTCATCCGCACTCTCCCGCTCGTTTGGGAGCTTTGGTATAATCCCCATGGTCCTTACGGAGTACCCAGCATCCACTAGGACGTCAGAGAAAATAAGAATTTACTCACCGGTAATTCTATTTCTCGTAGTCCGTAGTGGATGCTGGGAGCCCGTCCCAAGTGCGGACTTTCTGCAATACTTGTATATAGTTATTGCTTAACTATAGGGTTATTGTTATGAGCCATCTGTTGAATGAGGCTCAGTTGTTGTTCATGCTGTTAACTGGGTATAGTTATCACAAGTTGTACGGTGTGTTTGGTGTGGCTGGTATGAGTCTTACCCTGGATTCCAAATCCTTTCCTAGTAATGTCAGCTCTTCCGGGCACAGTTTCCCTAACGGAGGTCTGGAGGAGGGGCATAGAGGGAGGAGCCAGTGCACACCAGATGTAGTACCTAATCTTTCTTTTAAGAGTGCCCAGTCTCCTGCGGAGCCCGTCTATTCCCCATGGTCCTTACGGAGTACCCAGCATCCACTACGGACTACGAGAAATAGAATTACCGGTGAGTAAATTCTTATTTTCTTCATCCTCATTGTGTCATGGTGGCAACAGGCAGTGTGCCCTCCTATAATCAATAAGCTACTTATAGAAGACCAGTGTATGCCCCAACCAGCGTCTTCTACCACCTGTCCACATTAAAGTTTTGAAAAGGTTGAAAACTGTACCCTTACAGCATTACCAGACTGACATGTACTAAGCAGTGATAAAAGTGGAGAAGTGAGCCAGTGGAGAAGTTGCCCATGGCAACCAATCAGCATTGATGTAACATTTATAATTTGCATACTATAAAAGCATACAGAGCAGCTGATTGGTTGCCAAGGGCAACTTCTCCACTGGCTCACTTCTCCACTTTTATCACTGCTTAGTACTTGTCCCCCATGCATCAGGGAGTATGAACAAGTCTGTTTCAATGAAAAACTCATGTCAGCATTTTACATGTTGGTATATTGACCATGTCGGTATTTTAAATGTCGGTATTTTGTCCATCTCGGTATTTTGACCTTGTTGGGATTTTGACCGTCGGTCAATTGCTGTCGGGATTTCGACCATCAGGATTTTGATTGGAGGTATTTCATACCGATCCCCATTAAACATGAACTCGCTCGTGACAATGGGCCTGATTCAGATGGGGTTGGAGGCAACACATCTTCCTTGGAAGCTGCAGCGGTGCACAGATACGGTAATGCAGCAGGAGGTGTCACCTCATGCTTGCATTAGTGACCGGTGCTGCATTGGATCACCTGCGACACCATCAGCCATCTGCATGACCAATGGGGTTGCGCAAGTCGGCTGCCGCAGTTACTACCAAGAGGCCAGGAAATCTCTGTCTTCCCCAAATGGCAGCAGAGTCAATCACTGACGGTCTGCAGCCGATCTGATAGCGACGTTGCAGAACCCGTACTGCACATGCGCAATACAGGTCATGCACAAGCACAAAGTACTGAACATCAGTGCTTTGTGACACACCTCCAACCACATCTGAATCAGAACTCATATACCTTGCACACAACCAAATCAATTATACCCCTTTTACACTCGCAAAAATATCCCGGGATATTGCACATGTACGCGCATCATCCCGGGATTTTGCTCAGTGTGAAAAGGTACAGGGACAATTTCCTGGGACGAGCATCCCGGGATTTCATCCCAGGCCTCGACCAGGGTTGAATCCGGGACCGTCCCGGGACTGTTAAAAGGCCTCGGATTGGAGCTTTATTGGGCTCAGAAAAGATGATGTCATCTTTCAGAGCCCAGGGGAGCGTCCTGGAAGCATGGGAGCAAGGCAGCATGGCGACCTGGACAGACCAGGAGGTGAGAGAGCTGCTCAGCATTAGGGGAGAGGAGGAAATAATGAGGCAGATCACAGGCACAGTGAAACATCTGCAAAGCAGAAAGAATCACGAGCTCCGGCATACACACTGTTACTCCGTCGGCCATGACTGCAGCAATGCTGTGAGCAGGTCTCACCCCTCCCTTTGTTCAGTATTGTGCCCTCATCTATGTGAGCCAGAAAAAGGCCATTTCTAATGACATACATATGCATTTGCAGGGATATCCCGGGATCAGTGTAAATGGGGCTGTACCGGGCCGATCCCAGGTGAAAGGGGTCAGTCCCGGGAATGCATCCCGGGAGTGACCCGGCTGTGTGAGTGTAAAAGGGGTATAACAATACACTTTTGACAAAATAAAGGAGCAGTTCAGAACAGTCTTAAAAAAATAATAAAGGTTGTGGGTGTGACAATAACCTTGTTTAACAATGCTACTTACCTTTTGCATCAGAATTTGCAGTCTCTTGCTCATCAGTGTCAGATGTTTTATCCCTAGAGACTTTAATAAGATACAAATGCCTTTCCCCAGATTTTGAACTGGAAATCAAACAGACCTGTGCACGATTCATTGCAATCTAAAAACCACAAGGATGAAACATCACCACAGAATTAATGGTCATAAATTTGACATTTACAAAACATGACACTACTGATGGTTGACTGTATAGTCGATATTAGCTGACCTTTAAGACACCAAACTTCCTCCTTTCAAATATGAGCCACAAATTTAGTAGTTTAGCCATTAACCTTTGCCAAGAGGATCTGTCCCATAACACAAAGGGGTGTAGTATGGCTGACCGGCGGTCTCCTGACAGCCGGTCAGCTTACCGACGCCGGGATCCCGGCAGCATACCGACGTCGGGATCCCGGCGGGGAGGGGCGAGTGCAGCAAGCCCCTTGCGGGCTCGGTGGCGACCTGCGGTCGCCACGGGTTCTATTCCCACTCTATGGGGACACCCACGAGTGGAAATAGTCCCTGTTGGTCGGCATGCCGACCATCGGGATACTGAGCCGGCGGGATGGTGGAGGAGGTCATGTGACTGACGGTCAGCAGACCGCCGGTCACATGAATACCACCCAACACAAAGGGTAGGAGTCTTATTTTGTGAGGACAACCAGTTTAGAGCCTATAAATGTGATCACTAATATCACAGTATCACAATTTTAATGAGGTATGACATATCTGTGATAGCCTACGCATGTATATATGCATTCTCGTTTTCCCAGGATTGTACCTGTTTCTGGCCTTCTGTCCCAGTATCCCATTAACTACCTTAGGGATGCACAAATGTCCTGGTTACTGGAGGGGCAGCCGCAGGGGCCAGAAGAAAGCCAGTGGAGCCTGGCTGGAGGGTGGAAGAGAAGCCTGGTGAGATGGAGCCCCAGGGTCCACCCACATGTTATAATAATAATAATAATAATAATAATTTTATTTATATAGCGCTCTTTCTCCAATAGGACTCAAGGCGCTTAACAGATACATAGCATAATATAGTACAGAAAATAATGAAGTACATTTTCATAAAATACAGAAGCATGAAGACACTAAAAGGGACATTATGGAAATGCTTGAGTAAACAGAACATCATGATGTCAACGGCGGCCGGTATCTATTCTTCCTGACTGCCGCAAACTGTGGCAGTATGGATTTTGGCGTTGGTCTGGAAGGTCCCTCCATTCCCAGAGAAACCCAGTCTGAGACCATGAATAGATAAAGAGCAACCATAGATAGAGAGCACATACAGTAGCTAAAGAGGCTGCTAACAGTGCATCAGGCTGGGGTCTTTTGACTCAAAGACTGTCTCCCATCATTTATATAAAATCCTCTTTTGCGTTGAAGCTCAAAGTTTTTTTTGCTGAAAATGCGTCTTATTTGCATCACTATGTGACGAGGACACACAAACAGCTTATGCCGATTTAAATGATATGCGGCATGCCTATATTCTGGGTGCGACTTTGACTGTATCTGCATACGAAATGCTACGTTATGGTGATTTCCAGGAAAACACTGTAACGTAGCATTTCGTATGCAGATGCAGCCGCAGTCGGAAACAGAATATAGGCATGCCACATATTATTTTAACCAGCATAAGCTGCTTGTGCACATAGCAATGTGATTGAGACACATTTAAATGGAAAAAAGCTGCACAAAAAGACGCTCAGAGCAACAGAGTCACGCCGGGCTGTTTAACGTGACTGCAGCAAGGATGTAGGTGGACACATCTGTATATATAACATAAAATACATATATACAATTTATTTCAGTGCCATTTAAAAAAAATTATAATCTTGGAGCTAATCTATCAAGTTTGGAATCTGTGTTAAACAACTACGCATCCCCCATACCCTGGCCCTTCATTATCAAGTTCAGGATGAAATATAAAAAGGGAATGAGTTCCAATGGTGTAGGCAAGAAACCAGAAGTTTTCTTTACGTGTCACCTGGATTCCAATATATATATATATATATATATATATATATATATATATATATATATATACACACACAATTGCCTCATGTGCTGTACACACAATGCTTTGTCTGTGGCTTACAGAAAACCACTCAGCTTTTTCTAGCCAGAAAAATGCTGAGGCATCAGTCAGAGACACCCCATTGCAGAAACTATGGGCCTAATTCAGACCAGATCGTAGCAGCAAATTTGTTAGCGGATGGGAAAAACCATGTGCACTGCAGGGGAGGCAGATATAACTTGTGCAGAGAGAGTTAGATTTGGGTGGGTTATATTGTTTCTGTGCAGGGTAAATACTGGCTGCTTTATTTTGACACTGCAATTTAGATTTCAGTTTGAACACACCCCAGCCAAAATCTAACTCTCTCTGCACATGTTATATCGCCCCCCCCCCCCCTTGCAGTGCACATGGTTTTGCCCATCTGCTAACAAATTTGCATAAGAGGTAAACGAACATATCATCTAGAACAGTTCAAGAACAGTGCAGGATATGAACCAGGAACTGGTATTTTAAAATAAAAGTGAGATATATTATGCTTAGTAAAACTAAAAGGCACGGAGAGCTTTTGGCCAAGCTGTAACCAATGAAATTCTCTACTGGGGAAAGTTCAAGAGGCACACTGCCTGGAAGTATACACCAGCACCGTTTAAAAACATCTGTTCACAATCAACATCATGTCATCACATTATATTTTATGTTAGCTTGTAAAGTCTAATACTTACCTCACACACACTGCAATATTGACAAGCTACTACAATAAGACCACGTTCAGCCTTTTTACGCCCACATCTGTTTTAGTCGCTCACATCACCCACATATATGGTCAGGTTGGAAACTAATCAGTTCCTCATTGAGACCAAACAATTGTGAAGTCCTATCAGCTATTATGCTTTGAGCCCCAGGAAGAACTGTATCTCAAATACTTGAGATTAAGGCAATTAAATATTTCTCAAAGATACAAAAAAAAAAAAAAAGGATATAGAGGACCACTGCGCACATTTGGAGGGATTATCAAAGGTGGGTTACACTCCTTGTCCACTAGCTAGCACGGGTCGCAGCCGGGAGCCTGACACGGCTGCGACCCGTGCTAGAGCCCCCTTCTACACTGAGCTCACCAACCCGGCATATTGCCGGGTTGGTGACGCTGCTGGCGACGCGGCAGGGGCGGCGCAGGGAGATCACATGATCTCCCAGCTCCGCCCTTCCATACACTGTGAACGGGAGCCACGTCGCATCGACACGGCTACCGTTTATACTGCACAGCTTACCGGCTTGAACTCGTGTTCAACCCGGTAAGCTACCCGGGTAGGATTCCCGGATCACTTGATCTGGGAATTTGCAGGGGGGCCGTTTCCACTAGAAAAAAAAACCCCCGCGCATTTACCCATGTTTTTAGAGCTAGTGGAAAAGGGGTACTACTTACCACCACACAAGAACTACACATACACAATAAAACCGATAATTGTGCTCGCTCTCATACAGAACACCCTCTTAGGGTCATGAATAAAAAGGGATAAAAAATAATTTACCTTCATCATACACTGTGCTATTCCTCTTATATGAAGAAAAGAGAGCAGTCACTATATGCACTTACTATATACCAAATAAGAATACATAACAGGCAAACAATCCTCGGATCCTTAATCTCAGTAGATGTCCGTGGTAGGTCACAATCTTAGAGGAAGTGTAGAGATATTTATTCCATATATATTTCCAAGTAATCCAGAAGTTTACCCCTTTGTCGTGAAATCTTCAATGTTGGTAATCTTGAAAAAAATAGGAGTTTAATTACCTACCGGTAAATCCTTTTCTCGTAGTCCGTAGAGGATACTGGGGTTCCATTTAGTACCATGGGGTATAGATGGGTCCACTAGGAGCCATGGGCACTTTAAGAATTTGATAGTGTGGGCTGGCTCCTCCCTCTATGCCCCTCCTACCAGACTCAGTCTAGGAAACTGTGCCCAAGGAGATGGACATACTTTGAGAGAAGGATATAAAAGGATAGTGGTGAGATTCCGAACCAGCACACATAAACAAGAGGAAAGCCATGCTAACCAAACTTGAAAACAGGAACAGCAACAGCTAAACCAGACAACAATACTTACCCAAGTAACAGTGCAGGAAATACGAAGCACTGGGCGGGCGCCCAGTATCCTCTACGGACTACGAGAAAAAGGATGTACCGGTAGGTAATTAAAGTCCTCTTTTCTCTTACGTCCTAGAGGATACTGTGTTTCCATTTAGTACCCTGGGGATGTACCAAAGCTCCCACACCGGGTGGGAGAGTGCGGAGGCTCCTGCAGAAATGATTGACCAAACTGAAGGTCATTAGAGGTCAAAGTATCGAACTTGTAAAACTTATCAAACGTGTTCAAACCTGACCAAGTAGCTGCTCGGCAGAGCCGTAAAGGCGAAACACCCCGGGCAGCCGCCCAGGAAGAACCCACCGACCTAGTAGAGTGGACCTATACAAATTTTGGAACCAGCAAAACTGCCGTGGAATAAGCATGCTGAATAGTGAGCCTGATCCAAAGTGCAATAGACTGCTGTGAAGCAGGACACCCAATTTAACTGGGATCATAAAGAACAAACAGCATGTCCGATTTTCTGTGACGAGCTGTTCGCTTTACATACACCTTCAAAGCCCTCACAACATCCAAAGACTTTGAAGTAGCAGAGGTGTCGGTGACAACCGGAACCACAATATGTTGGTTGATGTGAAACGCAGACACCACTCCGACATACGTCTTGCTGAAGCCAAGGCCAACAGTTTGATGGTCTTTCACGTAAGAAATTTTACGTCCACCTTCTGTAACGGTTAAAACCAGTCCGATTGGAGGAACTGCAGCACCAAGTTGAGATCCTAAGCTGCCGCGAGAGGTTGGATGTCCAGAACACCTCTCAAGAACATCCCGACATCAGGGAGAGAAGCCAATTGTCTTTGAAAGAAAATGGACAAGGCCGAAATCTGGACTTTTATGGAGCCCAGACGTAGTCCCACATCCACACCTGCCTGCAAAAAAAGCAGGAAATGTCCCAGATGAAATTCCACTGCAGAATAATTTCTGTACTGACACCAAGAGACGTATTTTTTCCAAATACGGTGGTACCGTTTAGACGTTACCCCTTTCCTGGCTTGGTTCATAGTCGGGATAACCTTGTCAGGAATCCCTCTTCTGGCTAGAATCAGCCGTTCAACTTCCATGCCGTCAAACGTAGCTGCGGTAAGTCTTGATAGACGAACGGGTCCTGAAGATCCTCGCAAAGAGGTAGAGGCCACGGATCTTTGAGTAGCATCTCCAGAAGGTCCGCGAACCAGGCCCTTCTTGGCCAGTCCGGAGCAATGAGTCTTGCTTGAACCTTTTCCCTTTTTATTCTTTTTAGAATCCTTGGGATCAGAGGAAGTGGAGGAAACATGTACACCGTCTCATATATCCCACTTCTCCGGGTGCAGGTCGTGTCTGCTGAGATAGTCCGCTTCCCAGTTTCCATAATGTTGATTGGAAGGATGACTTCCTGACTTAACCATCTTCCTTGAAACTGCACCCCCTGGGTGACTGCTCCCCAACCTCTGAGGCTTGCGACTGTGGTTAACAGAATCCAGTTCTGAATTCTGAACCTCAGACCCTCGACGAGGTGAGAAGTCTGTAGCCACCACAGAAGGTGACATCCTGGCTTTTGGCGACAGACGGATCCACTGGTGCATGTGAAGATGCGATCCGAACCATTTGTCCAAGAGATCGAGCTGGAAGGGTTTTGCGTGAAACCTACCATATTGAAGCGTCTTGTAAGTGGCCGCCATTTTCCCCAGTAGGCAAATGCATAGATGCACCGATATCCGGGTTGGCATCAGGACATCCCGAAGCAACGACTGGATTACCTATGCCTTGTCCAACGGAAGGCACACCTTCTGCAACTCCATGTCCAGTATCATTCCCAGGAATGGGAGCCTCCGTGTTGGCTCTAGGTGAGATTTCGGAAGGTTCAGAATCCACCCGTGATCTTGGAGAAGTTTGGTTGAGAGACCAATGCTGTTTAGCAACCACTCCCTGGACAGCACCTTTATCAGAAGATCGTCCAGGTGCGAAATTATATTCACTCCCTGTAGAAACATCATCTCTGCCATCACTTTGGTGAACCTCCTCGGTGTCGTGGAAAGACCAAATGGCAGGGCCTGGAACTGGTATTGACAGTCCTGCAGTGCAAACCGTAGATACGCCTGATGAGGTGGCCAGATCGGAATGTAAAGGTACGCATCCTTGATATCCAGAGACACTAGGAATTCCCCCTCCTCCAGACCTGAGATTACCGCTCTCAGAGACTCCATCTTAAATTTGAACACTCGTAAATACGGGTTCAACGACTTGAGGTTCAAAATCTGTCTAACCGAACTGTCCGGACTCGGTACTACAAACAAGTTGGAATAATATCCCTTGTTTTGCAGATGAGGTGGAACTGGAACAATGACATGAGTCAGTACCAGCTTTTGGATTGCATGCTGTAAAGTTATACTTGTGTAACTGGTAAACCTGATTTGAAGAATCTGTGAGGTGGGAGCTCTTGGAACTCCGGTCTGTAGCCCTGGGAAATAAGATTTATGACTCAGGAATCCCGGCACAAATTTGACCAGATGTGACTGAAGAATTGTAGTCGGGTTCCCACCTGACAGCCCTCCAGGCATCGCGGTCCACTGTCATGCTGAAGGCTTTGAGGAAGCAGAACCTGAGCTCTGTTCCTGAGCACCTGCAGTTGTTGGTTTGCGTGGTATACCTCTTGCGCCTCTGGATTCACCCTTAAACTTGGCAGACTGAAAGGACTGTAAATTTGAGACTGAATAAGCCGTCCTGGCTGGGGGAGCTGCGGAAGGAAGATACGTAGATTTACCCACAGTAGCTTTAGAGATCCATTTGTCTAGTTCATCTCCAAACAAGGCCCCTCCTGTGAACGGTAGGCCTTCCACGCCTTTCCTGGAGCCCAGGTCAGCAGTCCACTGGCGTAGCCACAAGCCCCTGCGTGCTGACACTGCCAAAGCTGTGGTGCGTGCATTAAGCAAGCCTATCTCTTTTATGGCTTCCATCATAAAGTTCGCTGAATCCTGTATATGCTGCAGGAGTAAAACAACATCCCCCCTAGACAAGGAATCTAACCCCACATTTAGGTTACCTGAACATTTAGAAATGGCCTTTGTGATCCACGCACATGCAATAGTGAATCTCTGGGCCACCCCAGCAGCTGTGTACAATGATTTGAGTGTAGTCCCAATTTTACGATCAGCAGTGTCTTTTAGGGAGGCTGACCAGGGACAGGCAACATAATTTTTCGTGACAGCCTAGAGACTGAAGTGTCCACTATCGGTGGATTTTCCCATTTTTTCCTATCCTACAGAGGAAAAGGAAAAGATGAGAGCAACCTTTTAGGGATTTGAAATGTCTTATCAGGATAAACCCACGGTTCTTCAAACAAGGTATTCAATTCCTTTGACACAGGAAAAGTGACTGAGGACTTCTTTTTAACATTAAAATAAGATTCCTCACACTCCTCTATCAGGAATTTGCAGAACATCTCTGATAGCCTCTATAAGAGCCTCTATTCCCTGTGACAGAGTTGCATACCCCCCCCTCCAAATCCACATCACCCTCTTCCATGTCTGACCCGTCAGAGTCCGAGCAAGACTGCAGGATATGGGCCAGAGATCGTTTTTGTGGACAAATGGGAGGGGATTGAGACGCTGGTTTGGGGACTAAGGGGTGTATTCAATAAGAGTCGGAAAATGGCCGTCTTGTCGGAAAGACGGCAGTTTCCGACTGGAATAGGTCGGAAGGGGTTTCCGACCTATTCAACAGGGGCACATATTTTCCGACAAGTCGGGAAACCCGACTTGTCGGAATGCTTTCGGAAAGCAGGTGGATCGGCAGAATACCCGCCGATCCTCCTGCTGCAGTCGGAAAGGGGGCCAAATCCAACGGGTTTTGGCCCCCCTTTCCGACAAACTCAATCCGACTTGAAAACATGTCAGATTGAGGTGAGGAGAAGGGGGGTGCTGCGGCGGGCTACGGGGATTAGAGTTACCTTGACGGCCGTCCCCCGGCCAGGCACCTCTCTCCCTGTAGTGCCTCCCACGCCACCGCAGACATCACCCCCACTGCCAGCTCCGGCCGCCGTTCGCCACACTGCTTTCCCCACCGCTGTTGTCAGCGCACCCGGCAGCTGCTGACAGCAGCGGCAGGACAGGGCACAGGGAACGGCCAAATTCGACAGTCGTATTTGGCCGCCCTTTGAAAAGGGGTTGTCGGGTCCATTCCGACAACTGCATGTTGGAATGGACCAGACTCTTATGAACTCTCTGTTCATAAACTCATCCACAGTCTGTCTTAAGTCTTGCGTCTCTTTCTCATTGCGGGACAATTTCGTAGAAATACTGGAGATCATTTCTTTAAGGGAATGAACCCACTCTGGCTCAGCTCCGCTATTCTGGGAAGGTTCACTGCCCTGAGCACCCAGTAGTGAGCCCCCTAGTGAAGAGGAACACTCCGCTGTTCAAGAAACACTCTTTGTCTGACATAACGTAAATGTGACAGCACACACACACACACACACACACACACACACACACACACACACACACACGAAAAGATTAAGCACAACCTTTGCGGGTAGGGGAGGGGGTCCGGAGCCACCGCGGGTGGTGGAGGGTGTGTGTGTGGGTGCTGCGGATGGGGGCCGGATGTACTGCGAGTGGGGGAGGGGTGGGTAATGCTTCTCCTGCTTCTCTCCCTGAAAGCAGCTAAGCTACTGTCCTCCCTTTGGCAGTGTCTCTCCTGGAGACTCGCACAGCAGCCAAGCAGCCAGTCACTATTGTTAGTGCCGGTGTCCCAAAGCGCAGCATTACAGGGAAGAAGATGCACTCAATAAACTACAGCACCCAGCAGGGCTGTTTCTAGCCAGTTTGGCTCCCAGTGCGAGATTTCAAAATGCGCCCCCCACCCATTGACATAAAAAAGCCTCCAGGCAAGGGTGTGTGGACTCATTACAATGGGCGTGGCCTAATTAAAATGGGCATGTCCTCATCTGATCTCATCATCACGGCCACCGCAGGGGAAAAAAAAAGTCCCCATTTTACACACTGCGGCAGGCACGTGTCCCCATTTTACACATTGCGGCAGGCATGTGTCCCCATTTTACACAGTCCCCATTTTACACAGTACGGCAGGCAAGAGTCCCCATTTTACACAGAACGGCAGGCAAGTGTCCCCATTTTACACAGTACGGCAGGCAAGTGTCCCCATTTTACACAGTACGGCAGGCAAGAGTCCACATTTTACACAGTACGGCAGGCAACAGTCCACATTTTACACAGTACGGCAGGCAAGAGTCCACATTTTACACAGTACGGCAGGCGTCCCCATTTTACACATTGCGGTAGGCACGTGTCCCCATTTTACACATTACGCAGGCAAGAGTCCCCATTTTACACATTACGCAGGCAAGAGTCCCCATTTTACACATTACGGCAGACAAGATTCCCCATTTTACACAGTACGGCAGCAAGTGTCCCTGTTTTACACAGTACGGCAGCAAGTGTCCCTGTTTTACACAGTACAGCAGGCAAGTGTCCCCATTTTACACAGTATGGCAGGCAAGAGTGTAACCCTGATTAAGGGTTTATACAACAGTTATACTGAGGTAGTTCAAATATTTTAATAAAAATTAAGTATAAGCATATTGAAGTTAACTAATGTTTTTATATGCATTTTCTGAGGTAAATAATATAGTTCACATATATGTAATTGTATGTACATTGATGTAAATGTAGTGGTAAATACAATTAAAGCTTATTTTATGGTTTCACAGTTCATCTAAACGGTTAATGCCCTTGTGCTCCTAACTGTCAATCACCTAGTGGGGTGATTGCCAGTGGGCGGGGCATCACCTCAGAGTGGGTCATGTGACTACTAGAGAGGGGTGGATAGGTGCTGTCAGTGTAGCTGACAATGAGACTGCAGATCCTCTGGTGAGAGCACACACCTCATTGCTGCTCCGGCCGTCGCCCACATTAGAGCTGAGTAGTATACATTGCGGCGGCCGGAGGGAGCTTAGTGTGTGAAGCCAGAGCAGAGCTTCCTGGCTGTAAAGGTGGCGTCAACGGCATTGAGGCTCAGCACTGTTCACAGAACCCGGCATCAGTGCTAGTCAAATCAACCAGCAGTATTAGAAGGGCGCGTCTGTGACAGGGAGGCGGAGAGGGTTCCTTCCTGTACCCCTAGTTATGGCAGCTCTACCTACTACAGACACAGACACTGACAGTCACAACACAGAAGCCGCAGCAGCAGAGGCTCCATTCTGTGTGGCTGTAAGTGTAAGGGAGAAGTTGGGGGAGTGTCGGCAGGAGGCGGAGACTGAGCAGCAGTGAGGCATTTGTAAGTGTAATACTATACTCACCCCAGCTACACCGAGGCAAAGTGACAGCCCCTGCACTGCAGCTAATATTGCATGCACTTGTAACTTCAAAGGAGTAAATATCTTAGACTAATACTTTGTAGCTATTATAGCAGCTAAGTGACAGTTAATCCAAGAAGATAAAGTACAGTATAGCTGCATAAAATATAATTGATCTCATCTACGGAGGTTCATAAACATTGTAGAGATAGCTACATTACTCAGCTCACATAATAAGCAGCACCATCTGCGACATTGCTACCTATTGCGTTAACTCCATAACAGTTGCAGAGGGAAGAGTAGCTAACAGAACTACACACAAGTTAGTAGAAGAGTGGCAGGACCGTAGAGTGGCTGCATGTGTGACTCCGTATAGTAAATGAGAGGCTCGTAACTAAGATCTAATGGAGGCAGATGAAGAGAAATATGCTGCCTTTTTGGATTTTAAACAAATGTAGCTATAATATGTAAAGCAAAGTTAAAAACTGGAAAGGAAATTTTTATTTGATGGTTACAGTTGAGTTTTATGGAGGAGTGCATGTAATATAAAAGGACTGAACTCTTTCCTGAAGGAGATTAAACGCAGCTATATTGAGTAGGTGAATTGTAATTTTCTCTAACGTCCTAGTGGATGCTGGGGACTCCGTCAGGACCATGGGGATTAGCGGGCTCCGCAGGAGACAGGGCACATCTAAAAAAGCTTTTAGGTCACATGGTGTGTACTGGCTCCTCCCCCTATGACCCTCCTCCAAGCCTCTGTTAGGTTTTTGTGCCCGTCCGAGAGGGTGCAATCTAGGTGGCTCGCTTAAAGAGCTGTTTAGAAAAGTTTTTTTTTAGGTTTCTAATCAGTGATTCCTGCTGGCGACAGGATCACTGCAACGAGGGACTTAGGGGAGAGACTTGCAACTCACCTGCGTGCAGGAGGATTGAAGTCTTAGGCTACTGGACACTGAGCTCCAGAGGGAGTCGGAACACAGGTCAGCCTGGGGTTCGTCCCGCAGCCGCGCCGCCGATCCCCCTTACAGACGCTGAAGAACGGCAGAACGGAGGTCCGGAAACAGGCGGCAGAAGACTCCTCAGTCTTCATGAAGGTAGCGCACAGCACTGCAGCTGTGCGCCATTGTTGCTACACGGCTCACTGATCTCGGTCACGGAGGGTGCAGGGCGCTGCTGGGGGCGCCCTGGGCAGCAATATAGATTACCTTAGAGGCAAATAAATACATCACATATAGCCATTAAGGCTATATGTATGTATTTAACCCAGGCCAGTTTTCCTAATAACCGGGAGAAAAACCCGCCGAGAAAGGGGCGGAGCTTATTCTCCTCAGCACTCAGCGCCATTTTCCTGACCAGCTCCGCTGGTGAGGAAGGCTCCCACTCTCCCCTGCACTACAGAAACAGGGTTAAAGAGAAGGGGGGCATAAATTGGCGATATAATTATATATTAAGAGCGCATATATATAGAAACAACACCTTCTAGGGTTGTTATATACATTATGGCGCTTTTGGTGTGTGCTGGCAAACTCTCCCTCTGTCTCCCCAAAGGGCTAGTGGGTCCTGTCCTCTATCAGAGCATTCCCTGTGTGTGTGCAGTAGGTCGGTATGTGTGTGTCGACATGTATGAGGAAAATGTTGGTGAGGAGACGGAGAAAATTGCCTGTAATGGTGATGTCACTCTCTAGGGAGTCGACACCGGAATGGATGGCTTATTTAGGGAATTACGTGATAATGTCAACACGCTGCAAGCCGGTTGACGACATGAGACAGCCGGCGGACAAATTAGTATCGGTCCAGGCGTCTCAGACACCGTCAGGGGCTTGTAAAAACGCCCATTTACCTCAGTCGGTCGACAGACACTGACACGGACACTGACCCCAGTGTCGACGGTGAAGAAACAAACGTATTTTTCCTTTAGGGCCACAAGTTACATGTTAAGGGCAATGAAGGAGGTGTTACATATTTCTGATACCACAAGTACCACAAATAAGGGTATTTTGTAGGGTGGGAATAAACTACTTGTAGTTTTGCCTGAATCAGATAAATTAAATGAAGTGTGTGATGATACGTGGGGTTCCTCCGATAGAAAGTTATGGGCGGTATACCCTTTTCCCGCCAGAAGTAAGGGCGAGTTGGAAAACACACCTTAGGGTGGATAAGGCGCTCACACGCTTATAAAAAACATGGCGTTACCGTTTCCAGATACGGCCACCCTCAAGGAGCCAGCTGATAGGAAGCTGGAAAATATCATAACAGTATATACACACATACTGGTGTTATACTACGACCAGCAATCGCCTCAGCCTGGATGTGCAGCGCTGAGGGGGCTTGGTCGGATTTCCTGACTGAAAATTTTGATACCCTTGACAGGGACAGGATTTTATTGTCTATAGAGCATTTTAAGGATGCATTTCTATATATGCGTGATGCGCAGAGGCATATTTGCATTCTGGCATCAAGAGTAAATGTGATGTACATATCTGCCAGACGAAGACACGACAGTGGTCAGGTGAGGCAGATTCCAGACGGCATATGGAAGTATTGCCGTATAAAGGGGCGGTCCATTGGATCTGGTGGCCATGGCAACAGCTGAAAAATCCACCTTTTGTTACCCCGAGTCACATATTGGCAGAAAAGGACACAGTCTTTCAGTCTCAGTCCTTTCGTCCTCATACGGGCAGGCGGGCAAAGGCCAGTCATATCTGCCCAGGGGTAGAGGAAAGGGAAGAAGACTGCAGCAAGCAGCTCATTCCCAGGAACAGAAGCTCCTCACGGCTTCTGCCAAGTCCGCAGCATAACGCTGGGGCCGTACAAGCGGACTCAGGTGCGGTAGGGGGTCATCTCAAGAGTTTCAGCAACACTCGCAAGGGAACTCCGGGATCCTACATGTAATATCCCAGGTGTACATTGGAAATTCGAGACGTCTCCCCCTCACACAATTCACAGGCTGTATTCCCAGCAGGTGATAATCAAAGTACCCTTCTTACAACAAGGAAGGGGGTAGTATTCCACACTATATTGTGGTACTGAAGCCAACCGGCTCGGTGAGATCTGAAATATTTGAACACTTACATACAAGCGTTCAAATCAAGATGGAGTCACTCGGAGCAGTGATAGCGAACCAGGAAGTAGGGGACGATATGGTGTCACTGGATATCAGGGACGCTTACCTACAGGTCCAAATTTGCCCTTCTCACCAAGGGTACTTCAGGTTCCTGGTACAGAACTGTCACTATCAGTTCAGACGCGGCCGTTTGGATTGTCCACGGCGCCCCGGGTCTTTACCAAGGTAATGACCGGAATGATGATTTTTCTTAAAAGAAACATGGACGCTTTCCTGATAAGGGCAAGGTCCAGAGAACAGTTGGAGGTCGGAGTAGCACTATCTTAAGTAGTTCTACGACAGCACGAGGGGATTCTAAATATTCCAAAATCGCAGCTTTTTCCGACGACACGTCTACTGTTCCTAGGGATGATTCTGGACACAGTCCAGAAAAACGTGTTTCTCCCAGTGGAGAAAGCCAGGGAGTTATCCGAGCTAATCGGGATCCTCCTAAAACCAGGAAAAGTGTCAGTGCATCATTGCACAAGAGTCCTGGTAAAAATGGTGGCTTATTACGAAGCAATTCCATTCGGCAGATTTCCCGCAAGAACTCTTCAGTGGGATCTGCTGGACAAATGGTCCGGATCGCATCCTCAGATGCATCAGCGGATAACCCTATATCCAAGGACAAGGGTGTCTCTCCTGTGGTGATTACAGAGTGCTCATCTTCTAGAGGGCCGCAAATTCGGCATTCAGGATTGGATGCCGGTGACCACGGAGGCCAGCCTGAGAGGCTGGGGAACAGTCACACAGGGAAAAAATTTCCAGGGAAGTGTGATTAAGTCTGGAGAATTCTCTCCGCATAAATAAGCTTAGAGCAAATTTATAATGTTCTAAACTTAGCTAGACCTCTGCTTCAAGGTCAGCCGGTATTGATCCAGTGGGATAACATCACGGCAGTCGCCCACGTAAACAGAAAGGGCGGCACAAGAAGCAGGAGGGCAGTGACAAAACTGCAAGGATTTTTCGCTAGGCGGAAAATCATGTGATAGCACTGTCAGCAGTGTTCTTTCCGGGAGTGGACGACTGGGAAGCAGACTTCCTCAGCAGGCATGACCTCCACCCGGGAGAGTGGAAACTTCATAGGGAAGTTTTTCAACATGATTGTGGACCGTTGGCAAAGACCAAAGGTGGACATGATGGCGTCCCGCCCGAACAAAAAACGGGACAGGTATTCCGCCAGGTCATGAGACCTTCAGGCGATAGCTGTGGATGTTCTGGTAACACCGTGGGTGTACCAGTCAGTGTATGTGTTCCCTCCTCTGTTTCTCATAACCAAGGTATTGAGAATTATAAGACATAGAGGAGTATGAACTATACTAGTGGCTCCGGATTGGCCAAGAGGGACTTGGTACCCGGAACTTCAAGAAATGCTCACAGAGGACTAAGGGCCTGGGGAGCTAAGAAGGGACTTGCTTCAGCAAGTACCATGTCTATTCCAAGACTTACCGCGGCTGCGTTTGACGGCATGGC
Organism: Pseudophryne corroboree; assembly: GCF_028390025.1. NCBI lineage: Eukaryota > Metazoa > Chordata > Amphibia > Anura > Myobatrachidae > Pseudophryne > Pseudophryne corroboree. The sequence goes on from NC_086451.1 coordinate 131,755,906, forward strand.
GGTTGAATGCCGGATCCTGAAGGGAAAAGGCATTCCATAAGAGGTCATACCTACCCTGGTCAAAGCCAGGAAGGAGGTGACCGCACAACGTCATCACCACATGTGGTGAAAATATGTTGCGTGGGTGAGGCCAGGAAGGCTCCACGACGGAAATTCAACTAGGTCGATTTCTACACTTCCTGAAAACAGGAGTGTTTTGGGCCTCAAATTGGGGTTCATTAACATTTAAATTTCGGCCCTGTAGATTTTCTTCCAGAAAGAATTGACTTCAGTTCCTGAAGTCCAGATTGTAAAGGGTGTATTGCATATACAGCTTTTTTGTGCCTCTAGGGGCACCGTGAGGTTTCAACATAGTGTTGGGATTTCTTAAAATCATATTGGTTTGAACAGCTCAAATCTGTGGATTTGAAATATCTCACATGGAAAGTGACCATGCTGTTGACCAATATCTCACATGGGAAGTGACCATGTGTTAGCCCTGGCCTCGGCCAGGCGATTGTCAGAATGGGCGGCTTTGTCTTACAAAAGCCCATATTAAAATTTTCCATTTGAACAGGGCAGAACTGGGACTCGTCTCCAGTTTCTTCCTAAAGGGGTGTCAGCGTTTTCACCTGAAACAACCTGTTGTGGTGCCTGCGGCTACTAGGGACTTGGAGGACTCCAAGTTACTAGACGTTGTCAGGGCCCTAAAAATATATATATATATATATATATATATATATATAGTTAGGACGGCTGGAGTCAGAAAGTCTGACTTGCTGTTTATATTGTATGCACCCAACAAGCTGGGTGCTCCTGCTTCTAAGCAGTCTATTGCACGCTGGATTTGTAGTACAATTCAGCTTGCACATTCTGTGGCAGTCCTGCCACAGCCGAAATATGTAGATGCCCATTCCACAAGGAAGGGGGCTCATCCTGGGCGGCTGCCCGAGGAGTCTCGGCATTACAACTTTGCCGAGCAGCTACGTGGTCAGGGGAGAACACGTTTGTAAAATTTTACAAATTTGATACTCTGGCTAAGGAGGACCTGGAGTTCTCTCATTCGGTGCTGCAGAGTCATCCGCACTCTCCCGCCCGTTTGGGAGCTTTGGTATAATCCCCATGGTCCTGACGGAGTCCCCAGCATCCACTAGGACGTTAGAGAAAATAAGAATTTACTTACCGATAATTATATTTCTCGTAGTCCGTAGTGGATGCTGGGCGCCCATCCCAAGTGCGGATTGTCTGCAATGCTTGTACATAGTTATTGTTACAAAAATCGGGTTATTACTATTGTTGTGAGCCATCTTTTCAGAGGCTACTTCATTTTGTTATCATACTGTTAACTGGGTTCAGATCACAAGTTGTACGGTGTGATTGGTGTGGCTGGTATGAGTCTTACCCGGGATTCAAGATCCTTCCTTATTGTGTACGCTCGTCCGGGCACAGTACCTAACTGAGGCTTGGAGGAGGGTCATAGGGGGAGGAGCCAGTACACACCATGTGACCTAAAAGCTTTTTTAGATGTGCCCTGTCTCCTGCGGAGCCCGCTAATCCCCATGGTCCTGACGGAGTCCCCAGCATCCACTACGGACTACGAGAAATAGAATTATCGGTAAGTAAATTCTTATTTTCTGCGTGAATCAAAAACATTTCTACATTCAACTAAAGAGTTTGTTAAACAGAGAAATATAACTTCAAACTCAGTTTAGGCTTACAAGGAGAAGCGACAACATACAGTACAGCACATATAGTGCTGACTAATCCTTCACAGTGGAACTAGTGAAATACTTAAAGATATCTCACAGTTAACGAAACTTAAGATCCTCCTTAAAGGGCCCCAACGTAAGTGCACCGACGTTACTGCAGTACACAGGGAGACAAATTTGAACCCGGGTTTATAGTTACGATTTTTGGTTTTGTTTTGTTATTTGTATTTAATAGGGCATATCTATGTGTTCTACAACTACATACGGCGCAACTATTCGATAAATGTTAATGTTGGCAATGTTATTATACCTATGTGCTTACATTAAAACCTATGTACTTGTCTGTTGCATAACATTCTAGTGTAATATTCTTTGTGAAAGCAGATAAAGAATACATGTATTCTTATACAGCAACAATTTCAGGTGTAAATGTCATGGTATTGTTTAACATAGTACAATTGTAATCTCACATGCCTATACATAGGACACAAATTGCCTACCTATCAGGCTTACCCAAGCAAGCCAAATAGAATATAGCTTGGGTGGAGGCACATATGTATTAAGTACCCCTGGGTGGTGAGAGAGGGGTTAGAAGAGTCCCCATTTTACACAGTACGGCAGGCAAGAGTCCCCATTTCACACATTGCGGCAGGCACGTGTCCCCATTTTACACATTGCGGCAGGCAAGTGTCCCCATTTTACACATTACACAGGCAAGAGTCCCCATTTTACACATTATGGCAGGCAAGAGTCCCCATTTTACACAGTACGGCAGGCACGTGTCCCCATTTTACACAGTACGGCAGGCAAGAGTCTCCATTTTACACAGTACGGCAGGCAAGAGTCCCCATTTCACACATTGCGGCAGGCACGTGTCCCCATTTTACACATTGCGGCAGGCAAGTGTCCCCATTTTACACATTACACAGGCAAGAGTCCCCATTTTACACATTATGGCAGGCAAGAGTCCCCATTTTACACAGTACGGCAGGCACGTGTCCCCATTTTACACAGTACGGCAGGCAAGAGTCTCCATTTTACACAGCACGGCAGGCAAGAGTCCCCATTTTACACAGTACTGCAGGCAAGTGTCCCCATTTTACACAGTACAGCAGGCAAGTGTCCCCATTTTACACATTATAGCGGGCAAGTGTCAATTGGGGGGGAAGGAAGGGAGAGGGAGTGGGGGAGAGAGAGACTACTTACATATGAAGAGGATCTTCCCGCTCTTAGGCCCACCTCTCCTTCCTCGCGCTGGCCGCCTCGGGTGCCTCCTCCTTCCAGCTTGGCTCCCCCTCTTCTTGTCATCGAGTACTCCTGCTCGGGGGGCGGAGTTTGGCGGAATGACGCGATTGCGTTGTGACGTCACGACGCAACCACGTCATTCCGCCAAACTCCGCCCCTCGAGCAGGAGTACTTGGGAAAAGAGAGAAAACAAGGACCCGTAAAGTGCCGCTGCGGGCGCCCCGTGCGGTTGCACAGCTCGCCTGCTGCAGGAAACGGCACTGGCTCCCAGCAGTCCTTAGCGCCAGAATGCTCCTGCACTAAGTGCTTTTGGGAGCTGTAGTTTATTTAGTGCATCTAATTCCCTGTAATGCAACACATTGCGACACCGGCGCTAACAATAGTGACTGGCTGGAAGAACTGATTGACTCACTGAATCAATGTAAAAGGTGATAGTGCTGTTTAGTGTCAGTGACACTGCACTGCACAGCACTGTCACCTTTTAAATTGATTCAGCGTCCAGACATTACCCTAGGTGATATCACCCACTCTATCTGTTACATTAGCCATCTCGGGGCTTCCAGGCCAGGTGCTGTGTTCCGGAGTCAGGTCCTCTGGGGATCTGGGTGCGGCTGTGGCAGGGAGGCACTTCTGTGACATCACACGCAGAGGAGGCTCCGGGGCTCAAAGAGTATGCGGCGCAGAGAGGGCTATGAAAGACTACCGCTGCGCCACTTTCATACACATCTATGCTGGTGGCCACAACAGCTTTTGTTTTACCTGCGCTGCGGCTAGGGAGTGGGGATTGTTGATGCAGGAGGGGACAGGCAGACTGGCAGCAGGACATAGGACGCTGCAGTAAAAGGATTTTCTCTAACGTCCTAAGTGGATGCTGGGGACTCCGTCAGGACCATGGGGAATAGCGGCTCCGCAGGAGACAGGGCACAAAAATAAAGCTTTAGGATTAGGTGGTGTGTACTGGCTCCTCCCCCTATGACCCTCCTCCAAGCCTCAGTTAGGTTTTTGTGCCCGTCCGAGCAGGGTGCAATCTAGGTGGCTCTCCTAAAGAGCTGCTTAGAAAAAGTTTTTAGGTTTTTTATTTTCAGTGAGTCCTGCTGGCAACAGGCTCACTGCATCGAGGGACTTAGGGGAGAGAATTTCAACTCACTTGCGTGCAGGATGGATTGGATTCTTAGGCTACTGGACACCATTAGCTCCAGAGGGAGTCGGAACACAGGTCTCACCCTGGGGTTCGTCCCGGAGCCGCGCCGCCGACCCCCCTTACAGATGCTGAAGATTGAAGGTCCGGAAACAGGCGGCAGAAGGCTCTTCAGTCTTCATGAAGGTAGCGCACAGCACTGCAGCTGTGCGCCATTGTTGTCACACACTTCACACCAAGCGGTCACGGAGGGTGCAGGGCGCTGCTGGGGGCGCCCTGGGCAGCAATATTTAATACCTTTATGGCAAAAGAATACATCACATATAGCCATTGAGGCTATATGTATGTATTTAACCCATGCCAGATATCTAAAACTCCGGGAGAAAAGCCCGCCGAAATAGGGGGCGGGGCTTATTCTCCTCAGCACACAGCGCCATTTTCCTGCTCAGCTCCGCTGTGAGGAAGGCTCCCAGGACTCTCCCCTGCACTGCACTACAGAAACAGGGTAAAACAGAGAGGGGGGGCATTTTTTGGCGATATTTTGATATATTTAAGCTGCTATAAGGAACAACACTTATATAAGGTTGTTCCCATAGATATTATAGCGCTTGGGTGTGTGCTGGCAAACTCTCCCTCTGTCTCCCCAAAGGGCTAGTGGGGTCCTGTCTTCGATAAGAGCATTCCCTGTGTGTCTGCTGTGTGTCGGTACGTGTGTGTCGACATGTATGAGGACGATGTTGGTGTGGAGGCAGAGCAATTGCCGATAATGGTGATGTCACCCCCCAGGGAGTCGACACCGGAATGGATGGCTTTGTTTATGGAATTACGTGATAATGTCAGCACATTACAAAAATCAGTTGACGACATGAGACGGCCGGCAAACCAGTTAGTACCTGCCCAGGCGTCTCAGACACCGTCAGGGGCTGTAAAGCGCCCTTTACCTCAGTCGGTCGACACAGACCCAGACACAGACACTGAATCTAGTGTCGACGGTGATGAAACAAACGTATTTTCAAGTAGGGCCACACGTTATATGATCACGGCAATGAAGGAGGCTTTGCATATCTCTGATACTGCAAGTACCACAAAAAGGGGTATTATGTGGGGGGTGAAAAAACTACCTGTAGTTTTTCCTGAATCAGAGGAATTAAATGATGTATGTGATGAAGCGTGGGTTAACCCAGATAGAAAAGTGCTAATTTCAAAAAAGTTATTAGCATTATACCCTTTCCCGCCAGAGGTTAGGGCGCGCTGGGAAACACCCCCTAGGGTGGATAAGGCGCTCACACGCTTATCAAAACAAGTGGCGTTACCGTCTCCTGATACGGCCGCCCTCAGGGATCCAGCTGATAGGAGACTGGAAACTACCCTAAAAAAGTATATACACACATACTGGTGTTATACTGCGACCAGCCATCGCCTCAGCCTGGATGTGCAGTGCTGGGGTCGTCTGGTTGGATTCCCTGACTGAAAATATTGATACCCTGGATAGGGACAGTATTTTATTGACTATAGAGCAATTAAAGGATGCTTTCCTTTATATGCGAGATGCTCAGAGAGATATTTGCACTCTGGCATCGAGAGTAAATGCGATGTCCATATCTGCCAGAAGGAGTTTATGGACGCGACAGTGGTCAGGTGATGCGGATTCCAAACGACATATGGAAGTATTGCCGTATAAAGGGGAGGAATTATTTGGCGTCGGTCTATCGGATCTGGTGGCCACGGCAACTGCCGGAAAATCCACCTTTTTACCTCAGACCCCCTCCCAACAGAAAAAGACACCGTCTTTTCAGCCGCAGTCCTTTCGGTCCTATAAGAACAAGCGGACAAAAGGACAGTCATATCTGCCTCGGGGCAGAGGAAGGGGTAAGAGAGGGCAGCAAGCAGCCCCTGCCCAGGAACAGAAGCCCCCTCAGGGTTCTGCAAAGCCCTCAGCATGACGCTGGGGCCTTACAAGCGGACTCAGGAGCGGTGGGGGGTCGACTCAAGAATTTCAGCGCACAGTGGGCTTGCTCACAGGTGGACCCCTGGATCCTGCAGGTAGTATCTCAGGGTTACAGGTTGGAATTCGAGAAGTCTCCCCCTCGCAGGTTCCTAAAGTCTGCTTTGCCAACGTCTCCCTCAGACAGGGCGACGGTATTGGAAGCCATTCACAAGCTGTTTTCTCAGCAGGTGATAGTCAAGGTACCCCTCCTACAACAGGGAAAGGGGTATTACTCCACGCTATTTGTGGTACCGAAGCCGGACGGCTCGGTAAGACCTATTCTAAATCTGAAATCTTTGAACCTGTACATAAAAAAATTCAAGTTCAAGATGGAGTCACTCAGAGCAGTGATAGCGAATCTGGAAGAAGGGGACTTTATGGTGTCCCTGGACATAAAGGATGCTTACCTGCATGTCCCAATTTGCCCTTCACATCAAGGGTACCTCAGGTTCGTGGTGCAAAACTGTCATTATCAGTTTCAGACGCTGCCGTTTGGATTGTCCACGGCACCTCGGGTCTTTACCAAGGTAATGGCCGAAATGATGATTCTTCTGCGAAGAAGAGGCGTATTAATTATCCCTTACTTGGACGATCTCCTGATAAGGGCAAGGTCCAGAGAACAGCTGGAGGACGGAGTAGCACTAACCCGACTAGTGCTGCAACAACACGGGTGGATTCTGAATTTTCCAAAATCTCAGTTGACCCCGACGACACGTCTGCTGTTCCTGGGAATGATTCTGGACACGGTTCAGAAAAAGGTGTTTCTTCCGGAGGAGAAAGCCAGGGAGTTATCCGAACTTGTCAGGAACCTCCTAAAACCAGGGAAAGTGTCTGTGCATCAATGCACAAGAGTCCTGGGAAAGATGGTGGCTTCTTACGAAGCGATTCCATTCGGCAGATTCCACGCACGAACTTTTCAGTGGGATCTGCTGGACAAATGGTCCGGATCACATCTGCAGATGCATCAGCGGATAACCTTATCGCCACGGACAAGGGTGTCTCTTCTGTGGTGGTTGCAGAGTGCTCATCTGTTAGAGGGCCGCAGATTCGGCATACAGGACTGGGTCCTGGTGACCACGGATGCCAGTCTGAGAGGCTGGGGAGCGGTCACACAGGGAAGAAACTTCCAGGGAGTATGGTCAAGCCTGGAGATGTCTCTTCACATAAATATACTGGAGCTAAGAGCGATTTACAATGCTCTAAGTCTGGCAAAACCCCTGCTTCAGGGTCAGCCGGTGTTGATCCAGTCGGACAACATCACGGCAGTCGCCCACGTAAACCAGTGTAGGGTGTAGCGCTGGCTCAGGGCGCCCCTCACAGCGCCGCACCATGTACCGCTGAGCCTCCCGGAGCGCAGTTAATACTGCGCTCCTACCCTGCTGCCGCCATCTTCACACCGACTCCCCGCTTGCTAGGGGGGTCGGTGTCTCACTCGCCACCAATTCTTCAGCTCTGTAAGGGGGTGGCGGCATGCTGCTGGGGAAAGCAATCCCCTGCGGCAGGGAGCGATCTGATCCCTCAGGCGCTCAGTGTCCTATCAGCGGAGTAAGTGGCTCAGACCCCTGCAGAAATACATAACTCTGGATATATATTTCTTTCACACAAAACAAACACAACCCCAATCATACCACACGTTTTATGCAGAAGGTTTACATAAAAAAAAAAAAAAAAAAAAAAAAAGTGATAGGCCCTCTCCTCCTTGCAACCTCTTCTAATACACACAATAGAGATGTGAATTGATAGAACTTCACAAAAATGATTAAAACACCAGGCTTCCGAATCCCCATCTAGATTGTAAGCTCTTGTTATCATGGGCATATCCCTCTTGTGTAGGTGTTGGGAATTGTCAGTGTGCCATTTATTCCAGGCCTACTTAAATAAAATAATAAAAAAAAATAAAAAATATCTCTACATACAATAAGGGTTGTGGCTGTATACAGCAATTTTGTTTGAGAAATATACTTCTAGGGACTGTTTATGTACTATGGAGATAAAAAACAAAACAAAAAAAAAATCTGAGTTTTTGTCTGTTCTTTCCGGCATCATGCAAAAACTACTGGATGAATTTGTATATTGTATAGCTTAATCACCTAGAAAGAAACGGTACAGTATGTATGAGCTCAATGTGACATCATGGAGAGAAGCAAGAAAGGAAAAACCAGACGCTTCACACACTGTGCAATTTGCTCAAGTTCAAAATGACTATATGCAATGCTGCAGGCCCTCCTAGGTACCTTGGCAGGATCAATATATAGCATGCTGTCGGCGGCACTCAGATGAAAGACCATTAAGGCCTCTGCCTTTATGGTCTTTCATCAGAGTGCCACAGACAGCATGCTATATATTATACAGTACATTAAAGTATAATGATGAAACATGTACTTACTTTCAGGAGCATGGCAAGCATAGTGAGTAAAGTATCCACATAATCGTACATCTTTCCCTGAGAGAAAAGTAGGGTGGACCGATGGAGTAAAAGTTTAAGTTCCTAGAAGTCAAAAATACATTTCACATTAAATGCAATAATGTTGTATAAAGAATTGTATTAGCAAATGTTACTGATCGTTGCTTTTTATAAAGGCTACATTGCACAGTAACAATCATCTCAACATCAGCATTGTGAGTTGCAGCAAGACAACACAAAATGCCTTAAAGTAAACTCCAAAAAGTATTTTAATCTGCAATATTTTGCCTTCCTGCCAACATCCCAAGAGCCCTGCCTTATCAGAACACTGGGCCTAATTCAGACCAGATTGTAGCAGCAAATTTGTTAGCAGAATGGCAAAACCTTGGGGAAAATTCAGACCTGAACGCTGCTGTGCGTTTTCACACAGCGGGCGATCAGGTCTGAACTGCGCATGCGCAGGCACCGCAGTGTGCCGGCTCATGCCAGAGATGTGATCGGCATCTCAGTCCAGTGATCGCCTCTGCCTGATTGACAGGCAGAGGCGTTTACTGGGTGGGTGGGGGCAAGCCGGCGGCGTTGGGCTGATGTTTTGTGGGCGCGGTCCGGGCAACGCAGGCATGCCTGGACCGTGTGTGTGGGGGGGCATGGCTGCTGCGTGACGTCACACGCAGCCGCTGCAGCCGAGCAAGAGCTGCATTGGTGGGGAGCTACTCTTCAGCTACAAAAGCACAGCCGCCGTGCAATGCTTTTGTACCTGTGCGGGGGGCTTGGGGCAGAGCCAGACATGCGGGGCGGACTAGCCCTGTGCTGGGCGTTCCCCGCATGTCTGTGAAAGTGATCGTGTGCTAAATTTAGCACATCTACATTCAAGTCTGAATTACCCCCCATGTGCACTGTAGGGGGAGGCAGATATAACATGTGCAGAGAGAGAGTTAGATTTGGGTGGGGTGTGTTAAAACTGAAGTCTAAATTGGAGTGCTAAAATAAAGCAGCCAGTATTTACCCTGCACAGAAACAATATAACCCACCCAAATCTAACTCTCTCTGCAAATGTTATATCTGCCCCCCCTGCAGTGCACATTGGCCCTCATTCCGAGTTGATCGGTCGCAAGGCGAATTTAGCAGAGTTACACACGCTAAGCCGCCGCCTACTGGGAGTGAATCTTAGCTTCTTAAAATTGCGACCGATGTATTCGCAATAATGCGATTACTAACTACTTAGCAGTTTCAGAGTAGCTCCAGACTTACTCTGCCTGTGCGATCATTTCAGTGCTTGTCGTTCCTGGTTGACGTCACAAACACACCCAGCGTTCGCCCAGGCACTCCCACCATTTCCCCGGCCACTCCTGCGTTTTTTCCGGAAACGGTAGCGTTTTCAGCCACACGCCCCTGAAACGCCGTGTTTCCGCCCAGTAACACCCATTTCCTGTCAATCACATTACGATCGCCGGAGCGAAGAAAAAGCCGTGAGTAAAAATACTTTCTTCATAGTAAAGTTACTTGGCGCAGTCGCAGTGCGAACATTGCGCATGCGTACTAAGCGGATTTTCACTGCGATGCGATGAAAAATACCGAGCGAACAACTCGGAATGAGGGCCATTGTTTTTACCCATCTGCTAACAAACTTTCTGCTACGATCAGGTCTGACTTAGGCCCACAATTCAGAAGTTACTGTGCTGCCATGTTTTCTTGATGTACAATGACGTTTTCTTGTAATACAATAAATGTTAACAGCTGAATCTTTTGTAACTCATGAACCTTCTATAGTGTGTCGTGTGCAAATCACTTTACAAATATAACAATAATAAATTAAGAAAGACAAATTTGGCAGAAAAACTGTGAGCTATTTAAAATAGGAATTTAATACCTACCGGTAATTCCTTTTCTCGTAGTCTGTAGTGGATACTGCGGAACTGTACTTTAGTATCATGGGGTATAGATCAGGTCCACTGGAGCCTGGCACTTTAAAAACCTTTATGGTGTGTATGTGTGTGCTGGCTCCTCCCCTTTATGCCCATCCTACCAGACTCAGTCTAGAAAACTGTGCCAGAGGAGACGGACATACGACGAGAAAAGAAAACAGGTACAACAGCGGTGAGGCCCTAAGCCAACACACAACCATAACCGAAAAAGAGGGCGCTAACCAGAACAGAGGATAGCAACACCAACCTAACCAGGATAGCACAGCTATCCCATCAACATAAGGGGACCGCAACGGCGAGCCAACCAAACACTTACTCAGGTAAGCAGGAATTGTAGCACTGAGGCAGGCACCCAGTATCCACTACGGACTACGAGAAAAGGAATTACCAGTAGGTATTAAATTCCTATTTTCTCTAACGACCTAGTGGATACTGGGGAACTGTACTTTAGTACCATGTGGAAGTTCCAAAGCTCCCAAACGGGTGGGAGAGTGCCGAGACCCCTGTAAAAGCGCCTGACCAAACTGAAGGTCATCCTTGGCCAAGGTGTCGAAATGATAGAACTTCACAAAAGTGTTCGAACCAGACCAAGTAGCAGCTTTGCACAACTGTAAGGCAGAGACATCCTGGGCAGCAACCCAGGAAGAGCACACAGATCTCGTTGAGAGGGCCTGAACAGACGTCGGCAAAGGCAAAGCCGCCAAAGTATAGGTTTGTTGAATGGTCAACCTAAGCCAACGAGCAATTGATTGCTTAGAAGCCGGACGACCAATCTTTGTGGCATCATAAAGGACAAACAGCAAATCAGATTTCCGATGACGAGCAGTCCGTTTGACAAAAACCTTCAGAACCCTCACGACAGCCAAGGACTCTGGACCAATGGAAGCGTCAGACAACACCGGAACCACAATGTGTTGATTCACATGAAAAGCTGAAACCACTTTCGGCAAAAACTGAGGTCGGGTCCGGAGTTCCGCCCTGTCCTCATGAAAAATCAAATAAGAGCTCTTACAGGATAAGGCCCCCAATTCAGAAACATGTCTGGCAGACACCAATGCCAATAACATCACCATCTTCCAGGTAAGAAATTTCAACTCCACCCTATGTAAGGGTTCAAACCAGTCCGATTGAAGAAAGGACAGAACCACACTGAGATCCCACGGAGCCGTGGGAGGTACAAAGTAGAGATGAGCGGGTTCGGTTCCTATGAATCCGAACCCGCCCGAACTTCAGGTTTTTTTACACGGGTCCGAGCAGGCTCGGATCTTCCCGCCTTGCTCGGCTAACCCGAGCGCGCCTGAACGTCATCACGCTCTCGGATTCTCGCGAGGCTCGGATTCTATCGCGAGACTCGGATTCTATATAAGGAGCCGCGCGTCGCCGCCATTTTCACACGTGCATTGAGAGTCATAGGGAGAGGACGTGGCTGGCGTCCTCTCCGTTTAGAGAAGAGAGAGACACAGTATTTTGGGGAGCATTATTAGGAGGAGTACTACTATACTGTATACTACTATACTACTTGCTGAAGTGATATTTATAGATTAGATAGTGTGACTGTAAGTGTATTATCTGACTTATGGGGGAGACACTGACAGTGGGGAGCAGTTAGAGTCTGAGAGCAGGACTCAGGAGTACATATAACGTACAGTGCACACTTTTGCTGCCAGAGTCAGTGCCACACTGCCATTGTTGTGACCACACTGACCACCAGTATAATAATATATTTTGTGATTGTCTGCTTAGGCCTCGGAGTACTAGTTGCAAGTTGCAACGTGACCTGAAGTGACCACCAGTTTAATAATCAATCACCACCAGTTTAATATATATATATATATATATATATATATATATATAATTGTATATAATATATATATATATATATATATATATAATATTGTATACCACCTACCCGTGGTTTTTTTTTTTTTCATTCTTCTTTATACATACTACTATAGTAGCTTACTGTAGCAGTCTGCGGTGCTGTGCTGACCTGACAGTGTCCAGCAGGTCCGTCATCAGTCATTACATAATAAATATATATAGTACCTGTCCGGCTGCAGTACTAGTGATATTATATTGATTTCATCTCATTATCAATAATTTATCATCCAGTCTAGACTCTATATTAGCAGCAGACACAGTACGTTAGTCCACGGCTGTAGCTACCTCTGTGTCGGCACTCGGCAGTCCATCCATAATTGTATACCACCTACCCGTGGTTTTTTTTTTTTCTTTCTTCTTTGTACATACTACTATAGTATAGTAGCTTACTGTAGCAGTCTGCGGTGCTGCTGAGCTGACAGTGTCCAGCAGGTCCGTCATCAGTCATCATTACCTAATAAATATATTATCTACCTGTCCGGCTGCAGTACTAATGATATTATATATACATACATATATATATTGATTTCATCTCATTATCAATCATCCAGTCTATATTAGCAGCAGACACAGTACGTTAGTCCACGGCTGTAGCTACCTCTGTGTCGGCACTCGGCAGTCCATCCATAATTGTATACCACCTACCCGTGGTTTTTTTTTTTCCTTTCTTCTTTGTACATACTACTATAGTATAGTAGCTTACTGTAGCAGTCTGCGGTGCTGCTGAGCTGACAGTGTCCAGCAGGTCCGTCATCAGTCATCATTACCTAATAAATATATTATCTACCTGTCCGGCTGCAGTACTAGTGATATTATATATACATACATATATATATTGATTTCATCTCATTATCAATCATCCAGTCTATATTAGCAGCAGACACAGTACGGTAGTCCACGGCTGTAGCTACCTCTGTGTCGGCACTCGGCAGTCCATCCATAATTGTATACCACCTACCCGTGTTTTTTTTTTTTCTTTCTTCTTTGTACATACTACTATAGTATAGTAGCTTACTGTAGCAGTCTGCGGTGCTGCTGAGCTGACAGTGTCCAGCAGGTCCGTCATCAGTCATCATTACCTAATAAATATATTATCTACCTGTCCGGCTGCAGTACTAGTGATATTATATATACATACATATATATATTGATTTCATCTCATTATCAATCATCCAGTCTATATTAGCAGCAGACACAGTACGTTAGTCCACGGCTGTAGCTACCTCTGTGTCGGCACTCGGCAGTCCATCCATAATTGTATACCACCTACCCGTGGTTTTTTTTTTTTCTTTCTTCTTTGTACATACTACTATAGTATAGTAGCTTACTGTAGCAGTCTGCGGTGCTGCTGAGCTGACAGTGTCCAGCAGGTCCATCATCAGTCATCATTACCTAATAAATATATTATCTACCTGTCCGGCTGCAGTACTAGTGATATTATATATACATACATATATATATATTGATTTCATCTAATTATCATCCAGTCTATATTAGCAGCAGACACAGTACAGTAGTCCACGGCTGTAGCTACCTCTGTGTCGGCACTCGGCAGTCCATCCATAATTGTATACCACCTACCCGTGTTTTTTTTTTTTTCTTTCTTCTTTGTACATACTACTATAGTATAGTAGCTTACTGTAGCAGTCTGCGGTGCTGCTGAGCTGACAGTGTCCAGCAGGTCCGTCATCAATCATCATTACCTAATAAATATATTATCTACCTGTCCGGCTGCAGTACTAGTGATATTATATATACATACATATATATATTGATTTCATCTCATTATCAATCATCCAGTCTATATTAGCAGCAGACACAGTACGTTAGTCCACAGCTGTAGCTACCTCTGTGTCGGCACTCGGCAGTCCATCCATAATTGTATACCACCTACCCGTGGTTTTTTTTTTTCTTTCTTCTTTGTACATACTACTATAGTATAGTAGCTTACTGTAGCAGTCTGCGGTGCTGCTGAGCTGACATTGTCCAGCAGGTCCGTCATCAGTCATCATTACCTAATAAATATATTATCTACCTGTCCGGCTGCAGTACTAGTGCTATTATATATACATACATATATATATATTGATTTCATCTCATTATCATCCAGTCTATATTAGCAGCAGACACAGTACGGTAGTCCACGGCTGTAGCTACCTCTGTGTCGGCACTCAGCAGTCCATCCATAAGTATACTAGTATCCATCCATCTCCATTGTTTACCTGAGGTGCCTTTTAGTTGTGCCTATTAAAATATGGAGAACAAAAATGTTGAGGTTCCAAAATTAGGGAAAGATCAAGATCCACTTCCACCTCGTGCTGAAGCTGCTGCCACTAGTCATGGCCGAGACGATGAAATGCCAGCAACGTCGTCTGCCAAGGCCGATGCCCAATGTCATAGTACAGAGCATGTCAAATCCAAAACACCAAATATCAGTAAAAAAAGGACTCCAAAACCTAAAATAAAATTGTCGGAGGAGAAGCGTAAACTTGCCAATATGCCATTTACCACACGGAGTGGCAAGGAACGGCTGAGGCCCTGGCCTATGTTCATGGCTAGTGGTTCAGCTTCACATGAGGATGGAAGCACTCAGCCTCTCGCTAGAAAACTGAAAAGACTCAAGCTGGCAAAAGCACCGCAAAGAACTGTGCGTTCTTCGAAATCCCAAATCCACAAGGAGAGTCCAATTGTGTCGGTTGCGATGCCTGACCTTCCCAACACTGGACGTGAAGAGCATGCGCCTTCCACCATTTGCATGCCCCCTGCAAGTGCTGGAAGGAGTACCCGCAGTCCAGTTCCTGATAGTCAGATTGAAGATGTCAGTGTTGAAGTACACCAGGATGAGGAGGATATGGGTGTTGCTGGCGCTGGGGAGGAAATTGACCAGGAGGATTCTGATGGTGAGGTGGTTTGTTTAAGTCAGGCACCCGGGGAGACACCTGTTGTCCGTGGGAGGAATATGGCCGTTGACATGCCTGGTGAAAATACCAAAAAAATCAGCTCTTCAGTGTGGAGGTATTTCAACAGAAAAGCGGACAACAGGTGTCAAGCCGTGTGTTGCCTTTGTCAAGCTGTAATAAGTAGGGGTAAGGACGTTAACCACCTCAGAACATCCTCCCTTATACGTCACCTGCAGCGCATTCATAATAAATCAGTGACAAGTTCAAAAACTTTGGGTGACAGCGGAAGCAGTCCACTGACCAGTAAATCCCTTCCTCTTGTAACCAAGCTCACGCAAACCACCCCACCAACTCCCTCAGTGTCAATTTCCTCCTTCCCCAGGAATGCCAATAGTCCTGCAGGCCATGTCACTGGCAATTCTGACGATTCCTCTCCTGCCTGGGATTCCTCCGATGCATCCTTGCGTGTAACGCCTACTGCTGCTGGCGCTGCTGTTGTTGCTGCTGGGAGTCGATGGTCATCCCAGAGGGGAAGTCGGAAGACCACTTGTACTACTTCCAGTAAGCAATTGACTGTCCAACAGTCCTTTGCGAGGAAGATGAAATATCACAGCAGTCATCCTGCTGCAAAGCGGATAACTGAGGCCTTGACAACTATGTTGGTGTTAGACGTGCGTCCGGTATCCGCCGTTAGTTCACAGGGAACTACACAATTTCTTGAGGTAGTGCCCCCGTTACCAAATACCATCTAGGTTCCACTTCTCTAGGCAGGCGATACCGAAAATGTACACAGACCTCAGAAAAAGACTCACCAGTGTCCTAAAAAATGCAGCTGTACCCAATGTCCACTTAACCACGGACATGTGGAGAAGTGGAGCAGGGCAGGGTCAGGACTATATGACTGTGACAGCCCACTGGGTAGATGTATGGACTCCTGCCGCAAGAACAGCAGCGGCGGCACCAGTAGCAGCATCTCGCAAACGCCAACTCTTTCCTAGGCAGGCTACGCTTTGTATCACCGCTTTCCAGAATACGCACACAGCTGAAAACCTCTTACGGCAACTGAGGAAGATCATCGCGGAATGGCTTACCCCAATTGGACTCTCCTGTGGATTTGTGGCATCGGACAACGCCAGCAATATTGTGTGTGCATTAAATATGGGCAAATTCCAGCACGTCCCATGTTTTGCACATACCTTGAATTTGGTGGTGCAGAATTTTTTAAAAAACGACAGGGGCGTGCAAGAGATGCTGTCGGTGGCCAGAAGAATTGCGGGACACTTTCGGCGTACAGGCACCACGTACAGAAGACTGGAGCACCACCAAAAACTACTGAACCTGCCCTGCCATCATCTGAAGCAAGAAGTGGTAACGAGGTGGAATTCAACCCTCTATATGCTTCAGAGGTTGGAGGAGCAGCAAAAGGCCATTCAAGCCTATACAATTGAGCACGATATAGGAGGTGGAATGCACCTGTCTCAAGCGCAGTGGAGAATGATTTCAACGTTGTGCAAGGTTCTGATGCCCTTTGAACTTGCCACACGTGAAGTCAGTTCAGACACTGCCAGCCTGAGTCAGGTCATTCCCCTCATCAGGCTTTTGCAGAAGAAGCTGGAGACATTGAAGGAGGAGCTAACACGGAGCGATTCCGCTAGGCATGTGGGACTTGTGGATGGAGCCCTTAATTCGCTTAACAAGGATTCACGGGTGGTCAATCTGTTGAAATCAGAGCACTACATTTTGGCCACCGTGCTCGATCCTAGATTTAAAGCCTACCTTGGATCTCTCTTTCCGGCAGACACAAGTCTGCTGGGGTTGAAAGACCTGCTGGTGAGAAAATTGTCAAGTCAAGCGGAACGCGACCTGTCAACATCTCCTCCTTCACATTCTCCCGCAACTGGGGGTGCGAGGAAAAGGCTCAGAATTCCGAGCCCACCCGCTGGCGGTGATGCAGGGCAGTCTGGAGCGACTGCTGATGCTGACATCTGGTCCGGACTGAAGGACCTGACAACGATTACGGACATGTCGTCTACTGTCACTGCATATGATTCTCTCACCATTGAAAGAATGGTGGAGGATTATATGAGTGACCGCATCCAAGTAGGCACGTCACACAGTCCGTACTTATACTGGCAGGAAAAAGAGGCAATTTGGAGGCCCTTGCACAAACTGGCTTTATTCTACCTAAGTTGCCCTCCCACAAGTGTGTACTCCGAAAGAGTGTTTAGTGCCGCCGCTCACCTTGTCAGCAATCGGCGTACGAGGTTACATCCAGAAAATGTGGAGAAGATGATGTTCATTAAAATGAATTATAATCAATTCCTCCGTGGAGACATTGACCAGCAGCAATTGCCTCCACAAAGTACACAGGGAGCTGAGATGGTGGATTCCAGTGGGGACGAATTGATAATCTGTGAGGAGGGGGATGTACACGGTGATATATCGGAGGATGATGATGAGGTGGACATCTTGCCTCTGTAGAGCCAGTTTGTGCAAGGAGAGATTAATTGCTTCTTTTTTGGTGGGGGTCCAAACCAACCCGTCATTTCAGTCACAGTCGTGTGGCAGACCCTGTCACTGAAATGATGGGTTGGTTAAAGTGTGCATGTCCTGTTTATACAACATAAGGGTGGGTGGGAGGGCCCAAGGACAATTCCATCTTGCACCTCTTTTTTCTTTCATTTTTCTTTGCGTCATGTGCTGTTTGTGGAATGTTTTTTGGAAGGGCCATCCTGCGTGACACTGCAGTGCCACTCCTAGATGGGCCCGGTGTTTGTGTCGGCCACTAGGGTCGCTTATCTTACTCACACAGCTACCTCATTGCGCCTCTTTTTTTCTTTGCGTCATGTGCTGTTTGGGGAGGGTTTTTTGGAAGGGCCATCCTGCGTGACACTGCAGTGCCACTCCTAGATGGGCCCGGTGTTTGTGTCGGCCACTAGGGTCGCTTATCTTACTCACACAGCTACCTCATTGCGCCTCTTTTTTTCTTTGCGTCATGTGCTGTTTGGGGAGGGTTTTTTGGAAGGGCCATCCTGCGTGACACTGCAGTGCCACTCCTAGATGGGCCCGGTGTTTGTGTCGGCCACTAGGGTCGCTTATCTTACTCACACAGCTACCTCATTGCGCCTCTTTTTTTCTTTGCGTCATGTGCTGTTTGGGGAGGGTTTTTTGGAAGGGCCATCCTGCGTGACACTGCAGTGCCACTCCTAGATGGGCATGGTGTTTGTGTCGGCCACCAGGGTCGCTTAGCTTAGTCATCCAGCGACCTAGGTGCAAATTTTAGGACTAAAAATAATATTGTGAGGTGTGAGGTATTCAGAATAGACTGAAAATAAGTGGAAATTATGGTTTTTGAGGTTAATAATACTTTGGGATCAAAATGACCCCCAAATTCTATGATTTAAGCTGTTTTTTAGTGTTTTTTAAAAAAAACACCCGAATCCAAAACACACCCGAATCCGACAAAAAAAATTCGGTGAGGTTTTGCCAAAACACGGTCGAACCCAAAACACGGCCACGGAACCGAACCCAAAACCAAAACCCGAAAAATTTCAAGTGCACATCTCTAGTACAAAGGGTGTTTGCTTATGAAGAACTCCTTTTAGGAAAGGGTGTACTTTCGGCAACATGGAAAGTTGTTTCTGGAAGAAAATAGAGAGCGCCGAAATCTGTACTTTGATGGAGCCTAAACGTAGGCCCATATCCAATCCCGCTTGCTGGAAAAGTAGAAAACGACCAACTCTAAATTTCACGGGAGAAACCTTTCTACTTTCACACCATAGTGGTATTAACCTTGGAGGGAAGACCTTTCCTTGCTATAATCTCCCTCTCAACTTCCAAGCCGTCAAACGTACCTGCTGTAGATCTGGATAGACGAATGGACCTCGCTGAAGAAGATCTTTTAAAGCGGCAGAGGCCATGGATCCTCCAGAGCCATGGTTAGGAAATCAGAGTACCACGCCCGTCAAAGCCAATCCGGGGCAATTAGAATTGCTTGAACACTTTCCCTTCTTAGTTTTTTTAGAACCCTTGGGATTAGCGGTAGAGGAGGGAACAGATACACAAACTGGTACAGCCATGGTGACGTCAGTTCGTCCACTGCCACAGCCTGCAGATCCCTCGTTCTAGAACAGTAACAGCATAGCTTCTTGTTGAGATGAGAAGCTATCAGAACTATCTGCAAACAGACCCACCGGTGAATTAACTGTTGAAACATCTGGGGATGTAGGCCCCATTCCCCCAGATGTAGGTCGTGTCTGCTGAGGAAGTCTGCTTCCCAGTTGTCCACTCCTGGAATGAAGATGGCTGAGATGGCACTTGCGTTAGTCTACGCCCAGCAGAATATTTTTGACACTTCTCCACGAGTGGATATTGAAATTCCAGCCTTCTACCAGGAACTTGTAGCCACCATAATAGAGAAATCTGGGCTCTCAGAGATAAGGTCACTTCCTGATGCATGTGAAGGTGAGACCCCGACCATTTTTCCAGCAGATCCAGCTGAAATGGTCGGGCATGAAATCTACCGTATTGGATTGCCTCGTAAGCAGCAACCATCCTGCTCAGCAAGCGGATGCAAAGATGTACGGATATCTTGCGAGGACAGAGCACTGAGCGGACCATAGCCTTGATAGCCAAGGACTTGTTCATCGGGAGAAACACCTTTTGAGATATTGTATCCAGTATCATTCCAAGGAACTGAAGACATTGGGTCAGTTCCAGGTGAGATGTCTGAAAATTTAGGATACACCCATGATCCATAAGCAGGCAAGTCATCAGATAGATGCTGTGCAGTAGACGCTCCCTGGACATAGCCTTTATCAGGAGATCGTCCAAGTAGGGAACAATGTTGACTCCCATCCTGCGCAGTTGCAGCATCAACTCCGCCATAACTTTGGTGAAGACCATCGGAGCTGTGGACAGGCCAAAGGGCAAGGCCTGAAACTGGAAATGGTCGTCCAAGATGGCGAACCTTAGGTAAGCCTGATGAGGGGGCCACATGGGAATGTGTACGTAAGCGTCCTTAACATCTAAAATATCAGGAATTCCACCTCCTCCAGACTGGACACCACTGCCCGCAGGGATTCCATCTTGAATTTGAACACCCGCAGATACGGGTTTAGAGACTTCCGATTTAAGATGGGTCGCACCGAACCGTCTGGTTTTGGAACGACAAAAATACTGGAGTAAAAACCCCTGTTGTGTAACGGAGGAGGTACCAGAACTAGCATCTTTGTCCGCAAAAGCTTTTGAATAGCCTCTTGCAAGATAACTTTTGCAGCGGGCAAAACTGGTAAGCCCGATTTTAAAAATCTGTGCGGAAGTGCTTAAAATTCCAGCCGGTATTCCTTGGAAATGAAGTCCCTCACCCAAGGATCCCGGCAGGACTCATGCGGAAGGCTTAGCGGCAGGTCTGGTCCAGGGATAAAGCAGTTGCAGGACTTACCACGAGATCCTCTCGGAGTGGCAGAGACTCACTGGCCCCTGCCTCTGAACCTTGCCACACAAAAGGACTGCAAGGAGGGTCCTGTGTAAGAACGTCTAACAGGTGATGTGGCCGACAGCAGATACAGTAGGTAGGTAATAGGTAGACTTGCCTGGGAAATCCATATATTTAATTTGTCCCCAAACAAGGCATCACCTGTAAAGGGAAGATTTTCTAGCCCCTTTTTGGAATCAGTGTCCGCAGACCATTGACGTAACCACAGAGCTCTGCGTGCCAAGACTGCCATAGCAGTAGTGTGGCCATTTATCTTACACAATTCTTTTATAGGGGTATATTCAATTGAAGTCAAAAGCTACCGTCTGTCGGAAATTTGAAATTTCCTGTCAGGGTTTACCTATGCCTCCCTGGCCAGGGAGTTCAATTCCTTAGACACAGGAAAAGTGGCTGAGGTCTTGGGTCTAATATTAAAGTACAACTCATCTGGTTCTGCTTCCTGATGTGGTATGTGAAGAACCTCTCTTATGGCATAAATGAGGACCTCCACCCCAGGGGACAGAGAGCTGTCCTCATCCATTTCATCATCATCCACATCAGGCTGATCAGAATCAGAATTAGACTGGAGCACCTGTGGCAGTCAGCGTTTATGTGAAACCAACAGAGGGGGCTGAGAAGCCTTTCTGGTATCTGCTGCTTTGGCCATACAATCAATAGACTGTTTTAACACCTGTCTCTCTTTTTTAGCTGCAGCTAATTCTGAATTCACATTCTGAATCATGCTTTTAAAATTATCTAGCCAGTCAGGTGCATGTGAACTGTGTCCCTGTGGAGATAAGGAGCACTGTTCACACATGAGGGACCCTGCTGAAGAAGGGGTAGAGTTACAAGCAGCACACATAACCATGTCAACAGACATATTTCTCTAACGTCCTAGTGGATACTGGGTAACTGTACTTTAGTACCATGGGGTATAGATTGGGTCCACTGGAGCCTGGCACTTAAAAACCTTTAGTGTGTATGTGTGTGCTGGCTCCTCCCCTCTATGCCCCTCCTACCAGACTCAGTTTAGAAAAATGTGCCCAAGGAGCCGGGTGCATTTCTCTGGAGCTCCAGAGAGTTTCCTTTATTTTTCATTTTAGTTATTTATGTTCAGGTGGTACTGGTTGGCAACAAGTCTACCTGCTTTGTGTGACTTAAAAGGGGGACCGAACCAATCCCAGCTGACAGGACACTGAGCTCCTGAGGTGCTGTTTCACACACCATACTGTGTGTGCCCATGCCAGCAGCTAGCTGCCACCCTCTAACAGATGCCCAAGATCGTCAGGTGCGGTGAGTGTTAACACCGGGGTCCCGGTTAGCGGGTCCCTGGTGCGGTTTGACAGCATGTCACACGGCGGTCACGGGTCATGAGCTGCAGTGCCCGTCGTGGACTACACTGGATCAGTGGGCTTATGCTCCACAGTGCTCACTGTCAATTAGGCTTTCTGTGTACTGTCTTAAGTTAAATCAGCCAGTATAAACATTAGTGGGACCGGTCGCAATTACAAGGGGCGGGACTTCCCGGAGAGCGGGACCAGAGGCGGGAAGGCGACATTTCTTGCTGCTGCAGATCATCAAGGCTGCATGCATGCTGCTCCTCCACGGACCCACACTGTTGCAGACTCTGTACTGGTACCAGGGGGTCATAGCAGGGGAGGAGCACATCAGCGGTAGCACCGCTGTACATCTATAAGGTGATACACATATTTTCACACACTGCGCTGCTGTGTTCTGTGTGCTGGTCTCCATTTCTCTATGTCACTCCAGGGGCTCTCTAGGGTCTGTGTGGAGGTGTTTTTTCAGTGAGCTGCACTATATTACAGTTGTGTAAATATATATTTAACAGTATGGTGGCAAAGAAAGGCTGTCCAGAATCCAAATAATCTACAATTACACCCAACAACATGCATTAAAGGTGCACAACTGAGGGGCGTGGCCTAGCTGCTGAGGAGTGTGGACGTGCATGAAGAGAGCTCCTGCAGCACATGATATTAAAATACCCCTCTCCTGCACTTTCTTGAACCCAGGGGGTGTTTGGTGACCCTCTAACCCCCCCTGAGCTGTCCGAGTGTGAGCTGCGGAGTCGGGGAGCAAATTTGGAGCTCCTGCGGATTGCGGCCTACTCGATCCTCCCGGCCCGGGGACTCGATTTGTGTCCGCTGTCAGCGCTGACCCCCGGGGACGTGGACCTACCCACTGATTGCTGGTGCCTCCCATCGGATCCTCCACTGCCGTGGTGCACTGCCTGGAGGCGCCCCTGACATCCCAGCCCTACTCGCTGTTCCGGAGAGAGGTGAGCTGCGGCCGGCGTGCCCGACGGGAGAGACGCGCGGCGGCCATCTTGCCGGATCCTCCTGCGGTCTCCGGTCACCCTCTCTGCCTCCTGGCTGCCGGATCGAGTGCTGGGCGCCCTCCTACCTTGCGGGTGAGTCCTCATGTGGTCCGCTGCCTGTCGTGGGACCCGCGATTTCTGCACCCTACCCCCGCGAGCTGCGGCCTAGTGGGACCGGCGGCCCGCGACTCCCGGGCCTACCGCGACCCGGCGCTTTAGGCCGGATGCCTGGGGGACCCCGCGCTCTGAAGACACGGGACCAACTGCCGCCCTCCCTCCCTCCCCTCGTATTAAATTCCTGGGCTCCTGCTCCCATTGGGGTTCCGCTGCACACAGCAGCAGACTATTGTAACACCACCATAACCGGGACCAGTGGAGGGGAGGTCATCATTGCTGGGCCACATTCACATCCTGTCCCCCCCTTCGCTTTCACCTAGACTGGAGTGGAGGTCCCTCCCTGTCAACCGCAGGTACCCCCCCCCCCCCCCGTTGCCCAGGATCCCCTGCTTGGGTCTCCACGGGCCTCCGAGACGGGATAGGGGCCTGACCCGCCTTGCACACACCTGGCTGCACTCCCCACCTACTGTGGCGCCCGCTCCTCGGGAATCTGCGCCCGCTCAACTGTCCCGGGCCCGGCGAATGATTGCGGGGATAGCTGCGGACCCGTGTTGCTGGCGTGTGGATCGACCCTACCTCATGCGCTCACCGCTGGGGTAACCTACACGCTGTTACCAAACCTCTCTAACCGCTCGGTGAGCCACACGGGGCTCATGGCTCCCTAAGCATAATGACCACGTAGTGACAGGGGCTCCTGCCTTACATATCGCATTATTCTACTATATTGATACGAAGCTCTGTGTTTACATTGTCACAAAAGAATCGCAAGAACTCTCAGACACCTAAACCTAGTATCCTGCGTGCCTGGGAGAAGGCCGGCTCATCTACCCGGAGCTCGCTGTCAATTGAACAATCCTTTGATTCTGCTGACGTTGCCACCTCCAGCATTCCACTAACCACTCAGGATATTGTGGCTATTGTTACGAAAACGATCCAGTCGGAGATGAGATCGGTTTTAACTGAGTTCAGGTCCGAAATAGCCGACTTGGGCTCCCGCACGGATACACTGGAGCGCAAGGTGGATGACGTCTGCCATTTTCAGATGGTGGTTGAACAGGAACTTTTGGATATTCGAGCTGATATGGAAGCGTACAGAGACCACCTAGAAGATATGGACAACCGCAATCGCCGGAACAATATCCGAGTCCGCAACATCCCTGAAAGTGTGTCCTCTAGCTCTCTCCCCGAGTATCTAGAGAACCTTTTTTTACAACTAGTTCCGGATGTCCCCGAGGCCCTTCTCCAGCTGGACCGTGCCCACAGGGCCCTTCGACCTAGACCGCCCCCGACTCAACCGCCACGTGACGTAATTATACGCTTCCATTACTATGCTACCAAAGAACGAATCATGCTGGCAGCCAGAGGGTTACCGTTGGTCTCTTATGCCGGCTCCCAGTTGCAGTTGTTCCAGGATCTTGCCCCCTCCACCCTCAAAAAGCGCAGAGATCTCGTTCACATAACCAAGGTACTTCGAGCCCATTCCATTAAATACAAGTGGGGCTTCCCTTTCCAACTGCAGGTTACACAGAATGGGAAGACTTTTACAATCAAGACCCCGACGCAAGGAGCTGATTTACTTAAAACTTTTGGCATCTTTGAAGATCTCCCTGAGTCGATCCGGGATCAGATGTCATCCTCGATCTCAGGCCCAAGGGCCCCAGCCCCGGAATGGTCTTCCACTTGAACGTTCTCAGACACTACATGACATAACCCTTGTTAAATGTGATCTCTATGGTTTCTGAGTACTCTTTCATTTCAATTTGCTATGTGTTCACATTTGTTTTTCATACTCTCCGCGTGGCCTACTGGTTTTGACGCCATGGGCGATGCTGACCACTTGGCTACACGCGAGAGTCATGTAGCTTTTTATCTCTAAAGTTCGTTTTCATGTTTGTCCCTGATTAGCTTGGTGTTTATTTGTTCTTATCCATATTATCCTGGTAAGATTGATGTCTGTTTAGTGTCTGTTATCATTGCATGCTCTATCCCGCCCCCTCATTATGTTTCTATCGCTCGCACTATCCCTATCTGTCTCAATAATGCAATTCTGCTAGCTTCCTCTATCCCCCTGTCACTTGGTCGCTTCCATTATACCCTTTCTTCCCCTATGTTTCTCCTCACCTTCCTTGTCGTTCTGTCACAAGCCCACACCCCTCCCACCGAAGGATACGCCCGGACGGCGCCTATCCTTTTCTTGTTAAACCCGGCCCTTCTACAGGAAAGGGTTTCTCCCTTCTGTATTCTTATACAGACACTTTTCCCTTCTCTCTCTTTCTCTTTTCCTCCTTTCCTCCTCTCCATCCCCATAGTCGGTCCAGTCCCTTCCCGCCCCTCACTCTGCGTCGCCCACATTTCTTCCCACCATGACTTTGAAAGTTATCTCGGTTAATGCTAACGGCCTTAACTCTCCCACCAAACGAGCCATGACCATCCAATTATTTAATAGACGAAAGTCTGATATAGTATTGATCCAGGAGACCTATTTTAAATCCCCACACCCCTCCATGTCTTGCAAACAATTTCCACACGTCTATTATTCAAACATGCCTGCCAAACGCAGGGGAACCGCCATTATGATTCGTCGAGGCCTCCCTATAACTGTTCACGATACTGTCTCGGATCCTCAGGGCCGCTACGTTATCCTCTCATGTTCCTATAACCAGGCTCCTCTGATTTTGGCTTCCATATATGCCCCTAATGCGCAGCAGGGTTCTCTTTTTACAGCATTCTTTGACAGCCTTTCCCGTCTCCCGACAGGCATGACTATAATTGGTGGAGACTCTAATGTCACTATGGACCCACTCCAGGACAGGTCTCGCCCCGGTCCTACGGCTTCTACTCCCACCAAACTGGCCAAGCGTCTACAAGCACGTTTATCACTTTATAACTTGTATGACAGTTGGAGAACCTTGTATCCCTCAGCGAGGGGATTTACTCACTACTCCCCGCCCCATGACCTCTATACCCGTATAGACTATGTGTTCGTCGACCGGGACACTACCCGTAAACTCCTCAGTGCCCAGACGCTCCCCATCTCCTGGTCGGATCACTCAGCTGTTTTGCTTGAGATTTCATCTTCCTCACCCCCCACTAACCGATTCTGGCGCCTAAATGAATCTCTTCTACTCAAGAAATGCACTGTTGCTGATATTGCCACCGCGCTGGCTAATTATTATGCAGACAATGCGACTCCAGACATCCCTCCCTCCCTGATATGGGAGGCACATAAGGCCACCATTCGAGGCTACCTTATAAGCCTCTCGGCTGCTCAAAGGAAAATTGAAGCACAACGGATCCGAGTCTTAGAATCAGAACTTGCTGCCCTGACCCTTCTGCATCAACGCCGCCCCAGAAAGAAAACGTATTCCAAACTCCTAGCAGTTAAGGATCAGTTGTCTCAGATTCTCACCAAAAAGGCAGTCAAGGCACTCTTGTGGGCACGTCAGAAGTTCTACGAGAAGTCAGACAAGGCTGACACTTTGCTAGCCCAGAAACTCAGAGCGAAACGTACTCAAAATCGCATTGTCTCTCTACGCTGTGCTGACGGTTCCACCACATTTGATCCGACACGAATGGCCTCCCAATTTCGGGATTATTACACATCTCTGTACAACCTCCCCTCCACTTTGGACGCTGATTCTCATCACGCCTCTGAACTTCGAGACTATCTATCCGCTTGTAAACTCCCTAAGCTCTCCGACTCGGACGTGTCGACACTTAATGCCCCCATCTCCACAGAAGAAATTTCGGTGGCCATTCAACAGCTACGCCGCACCGCAGCCCCTGGCCCTGATGGCTTTACCGCTCTGTATTATAAAAAATTTACAACCCCCTTACTCCCCATGCTTCAATCTCTGTTTAACTCAGTCCTGGATGGGGGTTCATTCGATGCGGCCACCACTAGGGCCAATCTTATCCTCATTCCAAAGCCAGATAGGGACCCTCTGGAGATGAAGAATTGTCGACCTATCTCGCTCCTAAATGTCGACCTAAAGCTTTTTGCTAAAATCCTGACAAACAGACTGGCTCCATTTTTGCCCTCTCTCATTCACCCCGACCAGGTCGGCTTTATTCCCTCTAGACAGGCCGCAGATAATACCAGGCGTCTCATCGACCTTATCCAGTTGGCACAAGATAAGTCTCTCTCGACCCTAGTCGTGGCCCTCGACGCAGAAAAGGCCTTCGACAGGGTGGCCTGGCCATTCTTACAACAGTCGCTTCTCAATATGGGCTTGCATGAGGCCTTTTATAAAGGTGTTACATCGCTATATCAGAATCCCTCAGCCTCCATCTTAATTAATGGCCTGTCCTCCGACTCTCTGCCCATACGTAACGGCACCCGACAGGGCTGTCCCCTTTCCCCCCTGCTTTTCGCCCTCATTATGGAACCATTAGCAGCTAGAATTAGGCTGAACCGTAATATATCTGGTATCATGTCGGGAACCCAGAATCACAAAATCGCATTATATGCCGATGACGTTATCCTTACCCTGACCGACCCGCCTGCCTCCCTCCCACATTTGATGGAGGAGATAGCTACGTACAGTCGGTTTTCAAATTATAATATTAACTCGGACAAAACCGAAATTCTGGCCTTGCATGTCGCGGACCCGGATCTTCGGCTCCTACAGGCCTCCTTCCCATGTACTTGGCAAGCTGATAAACTCAAATACCTGGGCATCTATTTAACTAAGTCCTATTCGGGTCTTTATGCTGCTAATTTTCCCAGGTTACTATCCTCTATTAAACATGATATGACCAAGTGGAACAAATATATCCTGTCCTGGTTTGGACGAATGACGGCTGTTAAGATGACTTTACTACCCCGTCTGTTATACCTGTGGCAAACTCTCCCCATCCACGTCCCCACCTCAGTTCTTAAAAATCTCCAGGCCGATCTTACCAGATTTATCTGGGCAGGGCGAAAGCCCAGAGTAAAGATGCGAATCCTTCAAAAGCACCGCCTAGAGGGGGGTCTGGGAGTTCCTGACCTTCTTAAATATTATAGAGCTGCTCACTTAACCACGTGTGTCCTCTGGCACGATAAACCTGGACATAGAGTCTGGACACATTTGGAGGCTACCACACTCCAAAGGTATTCCCCCTATAGCCTGCTCTGGTGTCGGCCGAATAGTCGTCCCCCCGCTTCCTCTCTGTTGCCCACGGTGCGATTTACCCTTTCCATCTGGGACCTTTGTTCTCGGCTTTATCGGCTACGTTCCTTCCATCCTCTACTCACTCCCCTGTGGAACAATCCTGATTTCCCGCCGGGAGAGAACCATCTGGCTTTCGATTCATGGACCAGCCATAATACACTCTTCCTTCTGGACATTGCTCCACTACACACGTTCCCCACATTTGCTGACCTGCAATCCCGTTTCTCCCTCCCGCGCTCAACCTTTTATCAATTCTTACAGATACGCCACTTTTTTACCTCTACCCCTAGATCACCACCCATGGGAGGTAAATCGAGCTTTGAATCCCTGTGTTGCACTTGTCGATCAACTAAAGGCTTGCTCTCAGCTATATATCAAATCTTGTTGGCTCACAATTCGCCCCTGAAAGAGTCACATGTGACGGCTTGGGAACGGGAGGTCGGTGAGACCCTGACGCCAGATGATTGGTCTGAGATCAGGCAGGAAATCTCCACGAGCTCCATATCGGTTCGAATGAAAGAAAAAGCCTACAAATTATACTATCGTTGGTACCTGGTGCCCTCACGTCTACATTCAATCTATCCCTCCTGCTCGGATGGATGTTGGCGTCAATGTGGCCAACGCGGAACCCTGCTGCACATTTGGTGGAATTGCCCGCGGATTAAGGGATATTGGACTAGGGTCCATAAACGTATTTTTAACGTCCTTGGCCTAGCGGTCCCGATGTCACCTTTCTACTCCCTGCTCTCTCGCCCAATACCTCACACTCATCGCCAACAACAGAAGCTAACTAAGCATATTCTAAATACGGCCAAATGCCAAATTGCGGCTAACTGGAAATCTATGTCACCCCCCACAATCCCTGCTACCATTAATGCTATATGGCAAACCTATAGACTAGAACGTATCACCGCGGTACTCCGTGACACCACAGACAACTTTACTGCCACGTGGTCACCCTGGACGACATATTTTGGTGCTGAACCTCAGTTAGCTACCATATAAGATAATATAATTCATCATAATGTCTTATCCAATTACTGTTACCCTGACACAATGCTCCGGCGGTTGGAACCGACCGACTATCCCCCCCCCCCCCCCCCTCCATTCCCCCCCCCCTCTTTCGCTCTCTTTTCTATCGCTATGTTTACTTCTTGCTCCTCTCTTATAATCTGTATTGTTTCACTAAGAGATATTCCTTCACCCTTAGCTTAGGTTCATACCTGACGCGCAATACCACCTCTTTGTGGTTCTCCATACATAGGCATACCTATTTGTTTGGCCTACCGCACCCCCGTTATCATCTCTAGGTAGATATTCTGTTACTGCTATTTAACTGTTGAGTGCGATATGTGCCATTGTGTGATACCTGTAATTCATACTTTACGAATATCTTGTCAAAAGTTAAAACTCAATAAAAACTTTTTCTCTCTCAAAAAAAAATAAGATTTTACTTACCGATAAATCTATTTCTCGTAGTCCGTAGTGGATGCTGGGACTCCGTAAGGACCATGGGGATATAGCGGCTCCGCAGGAGACAGGGCACAAAATAAAAGCTTAAGGATCAGGTGGTGTGCACTGGCTCCTCCCCCTATGACCCTCCTCCAAGCCTCAGTTAGGATACTGTGCCCGGACGAGCGTACATAATAAGGAAGGATATTGAATCCCGGGTAAGACTCATACCAGCCACACCAATCACACCGTACAACTTGTGATCTGAACCCAGTTAACAGTATGATAAACGCAAAGGAGCCTCTGAAAAGATGGCTCACAACAATAACCCGAATTTTTGTAACAATAACTATATACAAGTATTGCAGACAATCCGCACTAGGGATGGGCGCCCAGCATCCACTACGGACTACGAGAAATAGATTTATCGGTAAGTAAAATCTTATTTTCTCTGACGTCCTAGTGGATGCTGGGACTCCGTAAAGGCCCATGGGGATTATACCAAAGCTCCCAAACGGGCGGGAGAGTGCGGATGACTCTGCAGCACCGAATGAGAGAACTCCAGGTCCTCCTCAGCCAGGGTATCAAATTTGTAGAATTTAGCAAACGTGTTTGCCCCTGACCAAGTAGCTGCTCGGCAAAGTTGTAAAGCCGAGACCCCTCGGGCAGCCGCCCAAGATGAGCCCACCTTCCTTGTGGAATGGGCTTTTACTGATTTTGGCTGTGGCAATCCTGCCACAGAATGTGCAAGCTGAATTGTACTACAAATCCAACGAGCAATCGTCTGCTTAGAAGCAGGAGCACCCAGCTTGTTGGGTGCATACAGGATAAACAGCGAGTCAGATTTTCTGACTCCAGCCGTCCTGGAAACATATATTTTCAAGGCCCTGACAACGTCAAGCAACTTAGAGTCCTCTAAGTCCCTGGTAGCCGCAGGTACCACAATAGGTTGGTTCATGTGAAATGCAGAAACCACCTTAGGTAGAAATTGAGGACGAGTCCTCAATTCCGCCCTGTCAGAATGAAATATCAAGTAAGGGCTTTTATATGATAAAGCCGCCAATTCTGACACACGCCTGGCTGAAGCCAAGGCTAACAGCATCGACACCTTCCATGTGAGATATTTTAAGTCCACAGTGGAAAGTGGTTCAAACCAATGTGACTTTAGAAAACTCAACACCACATTGAGATCCCAAGGTGCCACTGGAGGCACAAAAGGAGGCTGTATGTGCAGCACCCCTTTTACAAATGTCTGAACTTCAGGTACTGAAGCCAGTTCTTTCTGGAAGAAAATCGACAGGGCCGAAATTTGAACCTTAATGGACCCTAATTTTAGGCCCATAGACAGTCCTGTTTGCAGGAAATGAAGGAAACGACCCAGTTGAAATTCCTCTGTAGGGGCCTTCTTGGCCTCACACCACGCAACATATTTACGCCAAATGCGGTGATAATGTTTTGCGGTTACGTCCTTCCTGGCTTTGACCAGAGTAGGGATGACTTCTTCTGGAATGCCTTTTTCCCTCAGGATCCGGCGTTCAACCGCCATGCCGTCAAACGCAGCCGTGGTAAGTCTTGGAACAGACAAGGCCCCTGCAGTAGCAGGTCCTTTCTTAGAGGTAGAGGCCACGGTTCGTCCGTGAGCATCTCTTGAAGTTCCGGGTACCAAGTCCGTCTTGGCCAATCCGGAACCACGAGTATAGTTCTTACTCCTCTCCTTCTTATGATTCTCAGTACTTTTGGTATGAGAGGCAGAGGAGGGAACACATACACTGACTGGTACACCCACGGCGTTACCAGAGCGTCCACTGCTATTGCCTGAGGGTCCCTTGACCTGGCGCAATATCTGTCCAGTTTTTTGTTTAGACGTGACGCCATCATGTCCACCTTTGGTTTTTCCCAACGGTTTACAATCAGGTGGAAGACTTCTGGGTGAAGTCCCCACTCTCCCGGGTGAAGGTCGTGTCTGCTGAGGAAGTCTGCTTCCCAGTTGTCCACTCCCGGAATGAATACTGCTGACAGTGCTATCACATGATTTTCCGCCCAGCGAAGAATCCTTGCAGCTTCTGCCATTGCCCTCCTGCTTCTCGTGCCGCCCTGTCTGTTTACGTGGGCGACTGACGTGATGTTGTCCGATTGGATCAACACCGCCTGACCCTGAAGCAGAGGTTTTGCTTGACTTAGGGCATTGTAAATGGCCCTTAGTTCCAGAATGTTTATATGAAGAGACGTTTCCAAGCTTGACCACAGGCCCTGGAAATTCCTTCCCTGTGTGACTGCTCCCCAGCCTCTCAGGCTGGCATCCGTGGTTACCAGGATCCAATCCTGAATGCCAAATCTGCGGCCCTCTAGTAGATGAGCACTCTGCAGCCACCACAGGAGAGACACCCTTGTCCTTGGCGACAGGGTTATCCGCTGATGCATCTGCAGATGCGATCCGGACCATTTGTCCAGTAGATCCCACTGAAATGTTCTTGCATGGAATCTTCAGAATGGAATCGCTTCGTAAGAAGCCACCATTTTCCCCAGGACCCTCGTGCACTGATGCACTGAGACCTGTCCTGGTTTTAGGAGGTTCCTGACTAGCTCGGATAACTCCCTGGCCTTCTCCTCCGGGAGAAACACCTTCTTCTGGACTGTGTCCAGAATCATTTCTAGGAACAGTAGACGTGTCGTTGGAATCAGCTGCGATTTTGGAATATTTAGAATCCACCCGTGCTGACGTAACACTACCTGAGATAGTGCTACTCCGACTTCTAACTGTTCCCTGGATCTTGCCCTTATCAGGAGATCGTCCAAGTAAGGGATAATTGAAATGCCTTTTCTTCGTAGAAGAATCATCATTTCGGCCATTACCTTGGTAAAGACCCGAGGTGCCGTGGACAATCCAAACGGCAGCGTCTGAAACTGATAATGACAGTTTAGTACTACAAACATGAGGTACCCTTGGTGAGAAGGGTATATCGGGACGTGGAGATAAGCATCTTTGATGTCCAGAGACACCATATAGTCCCCTTCTTCCAGGTTCGCTATCACTGCTCTGAGTGACTCCATCTTGAATTTGAACCTTTTTATGTAAGTGTTCAAGGATTTCAGATTTAAAATTGGTCTCACCGAGCCGTCCGGCTTCGGTACCACAAACAGCGTGGAATAATACCCCTTTCCTTGTTGCAGGAGGGGTACCTTGATTATCACCTGCTGGGAATACAGCTTGTGAATGGCTTCTAGAACTGCCTCCCTGTCGGAGGGAGACTTTGGTAAAGCAGACTTCAGGAAACGATGAGGGGGAAACGCCTCGAATTCCAGTTTGTACCCCTGCGATACTACCTGTAGAATCCAGGGATCCACTTGCGAGTGAGCCCACTGCGCGTTGAAATTTTTGAGACGGGCCCCCACCATATCTGAGTCTGCTTGTAAAGCCCCAGCGTCATGCTGAAGACTTGGCAGAAGCAGGGGAGGGCTTCTGCTCTTGGGAAGCGGCTGCATGGTGCAGTCTTTTTCCTCTTCCTCTGCCCCGGGGCAGAAAGGAGTGGCCTTTTGCTCGCTTGTACTTATGGGAACGAAAGGACTGAGATTGAAAAGACGGTGTCTTTTTCTGCTGATGTGGAGTGACCTGGGGTAAAAAGGTGGATTTTCCAGCCGTTGCCGTGGCCACCAGGTCCGATAGACCAGCCCCAAATAACTCCTCCCCTTTATACGGCAATACTTCCATGTGCCGTTTGGAATCCGCATCCCCTGACCACTGTCGCGTCCACAACGCTCTTCTGGCAGAGATGGACATAGCACTTACTCTTGATGCCAGGGTGCAAATATCCCTCTGTGCATCACGCATATATAATAATGCATCCTTTAAATGTTCTATAGTTAACAAAATATTGTCCCTATCCAGGGTATCAATATTCTCAGTCAGGGAATCCGACCATGCGACTCCAGCACTGCACATCCAGGCTGAGGCGATTGCTGGTCGCAGTATAACACCAGTATGTGTGTATATACTTTTTAGGATATTTTCCAGCCTTCTATCAGCTGGTTCTTTGAGGGTAGCCGTATCAGGAGACGGTAACGCTACTTGTTTAGATAAACGTGTGAGCGCCTTATCTACCCTAGGGGGTGTTTCCCAACGCGCCCTAACCTCTGGCGGGAAAGGATATAATGCTAATAATTTTTTAGAAATTAGCTGTTTTTTATCGGGAGAAACCCACGCTTTTTCACACACCTCATTTATTTCCTCTGACTCAGGAAAAAATATTGGTAGTTTTTTCTCACCCCACATAATACCCTTCTTTGTGGTACTTGTAGTGTCAGAAAGGTTCAATGCCTCTTTCATTGCCGTGATCATGTAACGTGTGGCCCTACTGGACATTACGTTTGTCTCGTCACCGTCGACACTAGACTCAGTATCTGTGTCGACCCACTGAGGTAACGGGCGTTTTAGCGCCCCTGACGGTGTCTGAGACGCCTGGACAGGCACTAACTGATTTGCCGGCTGTCTCATGTCGTCAACAGTTTTTTGCAAATTGCTGACATTATCACTTAATTGTTTAAATACAATCATCCAGTCAGGTGTCGACTCCCTAGGGGGTGACATCACCAACGCAGGCAACTGCTCCGCCTCCACATAATTTTCCTCCTCATACATGTCGACACACGCGTACCGACACACAGCACACACACACCGGGAATGCTCTGATAGAGGACAGGACCCCACTTAGCCCTTTGGAGAGACAGAGGGAGAGTCTGCCAGCACACACCCAGCGCTATATATATATACAGGGATAACCTTATATAAGTGTTATTCCCTTATAGCTGCTGTTAATTATTGTTATTTGCTGCCAACAATGCCCCCCCTTCTCTTTTTTACCCTGATTCTGAAGCAGGACTGCAGGGGAGAGTCAGGGAGCCGTCCTTCCAGCGGAGCTGTGAGGGAAAATGGCGCTTGTGTGCTGAGGAGATAGGCTCCGCCCCTTCACGACGTCCTTATCTCCCGCTTTTTTGTGTAAAATGGCAGGGGATTAAAATACATCCATATAGCCCAGGAGCTATATGTGATGTATTCTGTTTTGCCACCTAAGGTATTCTGTTATATTGCGTCTCAGGGCGCTCCCCCCCCAGCGCCCTGCACCCTCAGTGACCGGAGTGTGAAGTGTGCTGAGAGCAATGGCGCACAGCTGCGGTGCTGTGCGCTACCTTAGTCTGAAGACAGGATGTCTTCTGCCGCCGATTTCACCGGACCTCTTCGTCTCTTCTGGCTCTGTAAGGGGGACGGCGGCGCGGCTCCGGTGACCCATCCAGGCTGAACCTGTGATCGTCCCTCTGGAGCTAGTGTCCAGTAGCCTAAGAAACCCGATCCACTCTGCACTCAGGTGAGTCCGTTTCTTCTCCCCTTAGTCCCACGATGCAGTGAGCCTGTTGCCAGCAGGACTCACTGAAAATAAAAAAACCTAACTAAACTTTTATTCTAAGCAGCTCAGGAGAGCCACCTAGATTGCACCCTTCTCGGCCGGGCACAAAAATCTAACTGAGGCTTGGAGGAGGGTCATAGGGGGAGGAGCCAGTGCACACCACCTGATCCTTAAGCTTTTATTTTGTGCCCTGTCTCCTGCGGAGCCGCTATATCCCCATGGTCCTTACGGAGTCCCAGCATCCACTAGGACGTCAGAGAAAAAAAGGTGCACAACTGAACTATAAACACAACAAAGGGTATCCACTTGACCTTCTAACTGGACTACCCACCTGTCTGGGTGATAATGATGCTCCCCATTAGGGTAGTACAGCTAACTAACCAGTCAACGACTGGTACAAACCCAAAATTAAATGATTCCACCCGGATCGTTGAGTTGCTGTTCTTTCCTGTGACAAAATAGCCAATGATAAATCATCAAACACAAACTATAAGGGAGGGAGTTTGGGAAGACTGGAAGTAAGAGGTTTTGGTCCACAGCCAAAGTCTTTAAGTACAAAACAGATACGGTTCCGATATGAATGGTCGACAATGTTAAGGTCGACAGTTATTAGGTCGACCACTATGGTCAACATTGACATGATCGACATGGACAAATGGTCGACACATGAAAAGGTCGACATGGATTTTTTAACTGTTTTTGATGTCTTTTCCGGAACATGACCAGGAACCCCAATTAGTGTACCGCGTCCCCTTGCATGGCTCGCATCGCCAAGCTACTATTCCCAATCGTAGTCCACGTGGATGGTAAAGTATGAAAAAGTTCAAAATCTATTTATTTTTAAAAGCCATGTCGACCTTTTCACGTGTCGACCTTTCACGTGTCGAACATTTGTCCATGTCAATGTCGACCTAATGAGTGTAAGCCATATGATCAGCCCTCATGCCAGCCCCTATCCTAGAGGATTAATCTACCTCATTCTTATAGCAATCATTTGGTTTCTCTTCAAATATAACAAGTTTTGGTAATAGTTGTCTATAGGTGTGTACAAACGGTGAGATAAATCAGTATAGTCAAAATCTTATGAAAAGTTAGTGCATATCTCAAAGTGTTATGGTGTGTTCACACGGTGAGATTTTTTCTTACGATTTTTACTATATAGTCAAAATCGTAAGAAAAGTTAGTGTAGATCGCAATGTGACAGTCACCTTGCGATCCCGATTCGATGCCAATGCGGGGTCCCACGCGGTCGGCATCCCAAGAATAGAAAGACTGTGCAGGCAAGTCAACTTTGACTATCACTATAGAAGAGATAGTCAAAATTGACACTTAGCCAAAATCGCACATAGTCAGTACCGCAAGCACACTCATTATGTGCTTGCGACACTATGTCCCGATCTAGCCCCTGTCGCATAGTGAGAATCGGGCATTAGGCAGCTTGCGATACGGATTCGATCCTGATGCGCATTCCTGTGGGGTCGGTATCGTAAGGCTAGACAGACTGTGCAGGCAAGTCAATCTGTACAATCTAGTGCAAAGTATAGTCAAAATTGTACATAGACAAAA
The DNA here is from genome assembly GCF_028390025.1 of Pseudophryne corroboree. NCBI lineage: Eukaryota > Metazoa > Chordata > Amphibia > Anura > Myobatrachidae > Pseudophryne > Pseudophryne corroboree. The sequence goes on from NC_086451.1 coordinate 131,792,575, forward strand.
TCTCAAGCACAGATAGCACAGATTGTACAGATTTCGACTATCTATGCTAACTGGGCTCTGGAGGAGTTCAAGGGAAATCGCATAGTCAAAATCGAACATAGCAATACACACCATGAGTTTTCTTTTTGGTATGTGCACTCCGGAGATGATCAATGATGACAAACAAACATGGTCATTTAAAAAAAGGGAATTTAAAATGATCTCTGTCCTTTGTTTACCAATACAAAACTGTCCTTGAGCTATGTAAAAGCTATGGCTGTTCTTTAAATAGAGAATCTGAATCTGCAATACGTGATTAAGGGGGTAATTCCAAGTTGATCGCAGCAGGAAATTTTTTAGCAGTTGGCCAAAACCATGTGCACTGCAGGGGAGGCAGATATAACATGTGCAGAGAGAGATAGATTTGGGTGTGGTGAGTTCAATCTGCAATCTAAATTGCAGTGTAAAAATAAAGCAGCCAGTATTTACCCTGCACAGAAACAAAATAACCCACCCAAATCTAACTCTCTCTGCACATGTTATATCTGCCCCCCCTGCAGTGCACATGGTTTTGCCCAACTGCTAAAAAATTTCCTGCTGCGATCAACTTGGAATTACCCCCTAAATTCAGAGGTATTTGCATGAGAAAAAAATACGATTTTAATTATCTACCGGTAAATCCTTTTCTCGTAGTCCATAGAGGTTGCAGGGGTTCCATTCAGTACCATGGGGTATAGATGGGTCCACTAGGAGCCCTCTATGCCCCTCCTACCAGACTCAGTCTAGAAACTGTGCCCGAGGAGACAGACATACTTCGAGAGAAGGAAATACACAGATAGTGGTGAGATTCACACCAGCTCACACAAAACAAATGGAAAGCCAAGCTAACCAACTTGAAACGATTCAGCAACGACTGAACCAACAATACTTAACCAAGTAACAATGCAGGAAAACTAAGCACTGGGAGGGCACCCAGAATCCTCTACTGACTACGAGAAAAGGATTTACCGGTATGTAAATAAAGTCCTATTTTCTCTTACGTCCTAGAGGATGCTGGGGTTCCATTTAGTACCATGGGGATGTACCAAAGCTCCCAGTACGGGAGGGAGAGTGCTGAGGTTCCTGCAGAACAGACTGACCAAACTTTAGGTCCTCAGAGGCCAAAGTATCAAACTTGTAGAACCTAGGAAACATGTTCGACCCTGACCAAGTAGCTGCTCGGCAAAGCTATAAAGCCGATACACCCCGGGCAGCCGTCCAGGAAGAACCCACTTTACGAGTAGAGTGGGCCTTAACAGATTTTGGACACGGCAAGCCTGCCGTAGAATAAGCATGCTGGATAGTAAATCTGATCCAGCGAGAAATTGTCTGCTTAGAAGCAGGACACCCAACCTTGGGGGTAATTCCAAGTTGATCACAGCAGGAAATTTTTTAGCAGTTGGGCAAAACCATGTGCACTGCAGGGGGGGCAGATATAACATTTGCAGAGAGAGTTAGATATGGGTGGGTTATTTTGTTTCTGTGCAGGGTAAATGCTGGCTGCTTATTTTTACACTGCAATTTAGATTGCAGATTGAACACACCACACCCCCTTGTTGGGATCATAAAGGACAAACAGAGCGTCCGATTTCCTGTGATGAGAAGTTCTCTTCACATAAATTTTCAAAGCCCTCACAACATCCAAGTACTTTGAGGTAATTGAGGAGTCAGTAGCCACTGGCACCACAATAGGTTGGTTGATATGAAAAGCTGACACAACCTTTGGAAGAAATTGCTGTGAGGTGGGAGCACTTGAAACTCCAGTCTGTACCCCTGGGCAACAATATCTGTCTAGGCATGATGAGGCCCAGATGTGACTGAAATCCTTTAGTCTCGCTCCCACCTGCCTGATCTCCAGCCTGGGAGGCCCCCGTCATGCTGAAGATTTTGAGGAAGCAGACCTGGTTTCTGTTCCTGAGAACCTGTTGGTGCAGGTTTTCTGCATTTTCCCCGACCTCCTCTAAAGAAAGTGGGAGGGGTTTTGGATTTTTAAAATTTTGCGGTCCGAAAGGACTGCAGTGTAGATGTAGAATAAGATTTCCTAGCCGGTGGTGCTGCTGATGGAAGAAAGGTTAACTTACCCTCAGTTGCTGTGGAGATCCATGCATTCAATGCGTCCCCAAACAGAGCCTGACCTGTGAAGGGTAGGTTCTCCACACTTTTCTTGGATTCTGCATCTGCAGTCCATTGGCGTAGCCAGAGTCCTCTGCATGCCGAGACTGCCATGGAAGTAGCTCTCGCATTCAGCATGCCAAGGTCCTTCATGGCCTCCACCATGAAACCTACAGAATCCTGTATGTGACGCAAAAACAATTCAATGTCACTCCTATCCATAGTATCTAAGTCCTCTAATAATGTGGCTGACCACTTTACTATGGCTTTAGAAATCCACGTACAAGCAATGGTGGGCCTTTAGTGATTTGAGCGTAGTCTCAATCTTGCGGTCAGCCGGGTCTTTTAAAGTGGTTGAACCAGGGACAGGTAAAACCACTTTTTTTGCTAACCTAGATACAGAAGCGTCCACTATAGGGGGGTTTTCCCACTTTTTTCTGTCCTCTTCAGGGAAAGGGAAAGCAATGAGAACCTTTTTTGGGATCTGGATTTTTTTTTCTGGGTTTTCCCAGGATTTTTCAAACAAAGAGTTTAACTCCTTAGAAGCCGGGAAGGTAAGCGAGGATTTCTTACTTTCTGTAAAAAAAAAAAAAAAAAAAAAGAGATTCCTCTACCTGCTCAGGTACCTTCTCAGTAATATGTAAAATGTCCCTAATGGCTTCAATCATTAGTTGCACCCCCTTAGCAAGTGATGCATCTGCCCCCTGCATATCCCCATTACCGTCCCCTGTATCAGAGTCGGTATCAGTGTCAGCTTGCATTATCTGGGCAAGTATACGTTTTTGTGGTGTAGGGGGGTCTTAGACGAAGCAGTGGGGGCTGAGTATGTCAAACCCTCCACAGATTTTCTCAAAACCTGTGTTTCTTTCTCAGTATGTGACATCCTTGTTGAAATCTGGGATATCATTCCCCTCAAAGAATCCACCCATGGGGGTTCTGATTCAGAAGGCTGGGAAAGTACACTGAAGTCCTGAGTACATGGAATAGACTCCTCAGGAGAAGATACACATTCTGCAGCACAGGACACAGAGTCCTTAGACATGGTAATGTGAGATATACACACTTACACATGAAAATGTCAGACAGTTTCCCCCAGAGTACCTTTAGAGAGTCACAGAGTATAAGGAGCCAGCCACACAGTGCCCCTGTAGGCAGTTATTATGATAAAAGCCCGGCGCTGACTAACCAACCTAAATAGGTTAATTAGTACTACTAACACACTCCCCCCTTGTCTATACACCCTGGTACCGCAGAGGATAGCTGGAGTTATGTGGAGGGCAGTGCTCCCTGTCAGCGTGTTCCTATGATCTGCACGGAGAAAATGGTGCTGGTGAGTGCTGGATCTGCTCTGAGAAGCCACGCCCCCTGTAATGGCGCACGGCTTCTAGCACAAATTGTTTATACTAGCCTGAGGATTTTATTGCAAACAGCGGGATTAGCCCATTAGCTGCTTGACCAGTGTAGGGTTATCCGCGCTGGCTCAGGACGCTCCTCAAAGCGCCTACACCGTGTGTTGCTGAGCCTTCCTGGAGCGCAGCCTGTCAGAGCCATTCCCGCCGGCGACCCGCTAACTGGGCCGCCGGCGCTGTACTCACCACTCTTCTTTCTTCTGGCTCTGCTAGAGGGTGGCGGCCGTGCTGCGGGAGTGAGCGGCCGCCTCGTGGGCTTGCGATCAGCACCCTCAGGAGCTCATTGTCCTGTCAGCGGAGTAGAGGACCATTAACTTCAAGAGTTGGTTCCTACTCCCCCCCCCCCCCCCCCCCCACCCTAAGTCCCACGAAGCAGGAAGGCTGTTGCCAGCAGCCTTCCTGTGCCTAATTTACTCTATTAAAACAAAAAATCTAAGAAAACTCCTAGGAGCTCCCCTAGCTGTGACCGGCTCCTCCGGGCACATTTTCGAAACGGATTCTGGTAGGAGGGTCATAGAGGGAGGAGCCAGCCCACATTATGAAACTCTTAAAGTGCCCATGGCTCCTAGTGGACCTGTCTATACCCCATGGTACTAAAAGGAACCCCAGCATTCTCTAGGACGTAAGAGAAAAATGAATTTCCCAGCATGGAAGGTTCTGGTACCAGTACAGAATACACTTTCCTCATTGCTGTCTATATGCCCACAGTAAAAGAGCTGGCGAAATCACTGGGAGAAACTAGATGCATATATTGCATACTGCGGCTGAGACAATATCGGTCCAATTTGTTGTTTCCGGCTGAATCGAAACAACAAATTGGGCATATGTATGAGTATGTGTGCCTGACTGGTGGTGCCTGCACTCGACAGCGATATCGCCCGGTTGGCCCTGCTGCACGGCCCACCGGGCGGTAAAGCTAGTGACCGTGGCATATTTAATGAGGGAAGGAAAGATATGTCGCTCCAACCTTCATTACATCACTCAATGTTTACCCAGGATTCGATGTCGGCCCGCTGGACCGACATATTGGCTGGGTGCACATTGTCCCAGTGTGTACCCAGCTTTAACCTCTTCAGGGATACTGGCACGTGTACGTTTACAGTGCCTTGCTAAAGTATTCACCCCCCTTGGCTTTTTACCTATTTTGTTACATTACAACCTGCAATTTATTTATTTTATCTGAATTTTATGTGATGGATATGCACAAAATAGTCTAATACCGCATTCAGATCGCAAATGCCGGATCCCACCCGGTAAGAGAAACGTGTCCTTACTGGGTGGGATCCGGCATTTGCTCTCCTTTGCTGGCTTTCCGACCCGGCAATATACAATAATAGCAGCGGGGGGGGGGGGGGGGGGGGGGCAGCAGCAGCAGGGGTGGAGGCGGCGCTGGGAGACGAGCTCATCTCCTGCGCCGCCTCTCCCTATGCTGTGAATGGGAACCGTGTCGCATCGACGCGGCTCCCATTCACACTGCACCTGACCTGGTATTCAACCCGGGTATAATCCTTCTTTTATACCGGGTTGAATTACCGGGTCAGACGACCCGCTAATTCTCAGAAAGTGCTTTCACATCGCACACTGACCCGTGTCGACACGGCATATCGGGTTATTTGTGCGATGTGAAAGGGGTATAAGTTGGTGAAGAGAAATGAGCAAAAATTAAATAAAAATAAGATTTTACTTACCGGTAAATCTATTTCTCGTAGTCCGTAGTGGATGCTGGGGACTCCGTAAGGACCATGGGGAATAGACGGGCTCCGCAGGAGACATGGGCACTTTAAGAAATAATTTAGATTCTGGTGTGCTCTGGCTCCTCCCTCTATGTCCCTCCTCCAGACCTCAGTTAGAGAAACTGTGCCCGGAAGAGCTGACAGTATAAGGAAAGGATTTTGGGAATCCAGGGTAAGACTCATACCAGCCACACCAATCACACCGTATAACTTGTGATAACTTTACCCAGTTAACAGTATGAACAATCACAGAGCATCAGATAAACTCTGATGCAACTATAACATAACCCTTATTTAAGCAATAACTATATACAAGCATTGCAGAAGAAGTCCGCATTTGGGACGGGCGCCCAGCATCCACTACGGACTACGAGAAATAGATTTACCGATAAGTAAAATCTTATTTTCTCTGACGTCCTAGTGGATGCTGGGGACTCCGTAAGGACCATGGGGATTATACCAAAGCTCCCAAACGGGCGGGAGAGTGCGGATGACTCTGCAGCACCGAATGAGCAAACACAAGGTCCTCCTCAGCCAGGGTATCAAACTTGTAGAACTTTGCAAAGATATTTGAACCTGACCAAGTAGCCGCTCGGCAAAGCTGTAATGCCGAGACCCCTCGGGCAGCAGCCCAAGAAGAGCCCACCTTCCTTGTGGAATGGGCCTTAACTGATTTAGGCAGCGGCAATCCAGCCGCAGAATGAGCCTGCTGAATCGTGTTACAGATCCAGCGAGCAATAGTTTGCTTTGAAGCAGGCGCCCCAAGCTTGTTGGAAGCATACAGGATAAACAAAGATTCTGTTTTCCTGACCTTAGCCGTTCTGGCTACATAAACCTTCAAAGCCCCGACCACATCCAGTGACTCGGAATCCTCCAAGTCAGTAATAGCCACAGGCACCACAATAGGTTGGTTTATATGAAAGGATGAAACCACTTTCGGCAGAAATTGTGGGCGGGTCCGCAATTCTGCTCTATCCGCATGGAAAACCAGATAGGGGCTTTTATGTGACAAAGCCGCCAATTCTGACACACGCCTAGCCGAAGCCAAGGCTAATAGCATGACCACCTTCCACGTGAGATATTTTACTTCCACCGTTTTGAGTGGTTCAAACCAGTGTGATTTCAGGAAACTCAACACCACGTTAAGATCTCAAGGTGCCACTGGAGGCACAAAAGGGGGCTGAATATGCAGCACTCCCTTTACAAACGTCTGAACTTCAGGCAGAGAAGCCAGTTATTTTTGAAAGAAAATGGATAAGGCCGAAATCTGAACCTTAATGGAACCCAATTTAAGGCCCAAAGTCACTCCCGACTGTAGGAAGTGAAGGAAACGGCCCAGCTGGAATTCCTCCGTAGGGGCATTCCTGGCCTCACACCAAGCCACATATTTTCGCCATATACGGTGATAATGTTGAGCCGTCACATCCTTCCTAGCCTCTATCAGCGTAGGAATGACCTCATCCGGAATGCCTTTTTCTGCTAGGATCCGGCGTTCAACCGCCATGCCGTCAAACGCAGCCGCGGTAAGTCTTGGAACAGACAGGGCCCCTGTTGCACAAGTCCTGTCTTAGAGGCAGAGGCCACGGGTCCTCTGTGAGCATTTCTTGCAGATCTGGATACCAAGTCCTTCTTGGCCAATCTGGAACAATGAGTATTGTTCTCACTCCTCTTTTTCTTATGATTCTCAGCGCCTTGAGTATGAGAGGAAGAGGAGGAAATACATAGACCGACTGGAACACCCACGGTGTCACCAGTGCGTCCACAGCTATCGCCTGAGGGTCTCTTGACCTGGCGCAATATCTCTGCAGCTTTTTGTTGAGGCGGGATGCCATCATGTCCACCTGTGTCAGTTCCTACCGACTTGCAATCTGCGTGAATACTTCTTGATGAAGTCCCCCCTCTCCCGGGTGGAGGTCGTGCCTGCTGAGGAAGTCTGCTTCCCAGTTGTCCACTCCCGGAATGAACACTGCTGACAGTGCGCTTACGTGATTCTCCGCCAGCGAAGAATTCTGGTGGCTTCAACCATCGCCACCCTGCTCCTTGTGCCGCCTTGGCGGTTTACATGAGCCACTGCGGTGATGTTGTCTGACAGAATCAGACCGGTTGGTCGCGAAGCAGGGACTCCGCTTGACTTAGGGCGTTGTATATGGCCCTTAGTTCCAGGATGTTGATGTGAAGGCAAGTCTCCTGACTTGACCACAGCCCTTGGAAATTTCTTCCCTGTGTGACTGCCCCCCACCCTCGGATGCTTGCATCCGTGGTCACCAGGACCCAGTCCTGAATGCCGAATCTGCGACCTTCGAGAAGGTGAGCACTCTGCAGCCACCACAGGAGAGACACCCTGGCCCTGGGGGATAGGGTGATTAACCGATGCATCTGAAGATGTGATCCAGACCACTTGTCCAGTAAGTCCCATTGGAAGGTCCTCGCATGGAACCTGCCGAAGGGAATGGCCTCGTATGATGCCACCATCCTTCCCAGGACTCGAGTGCAGTGATGCACTGACACCTGTTTTGGTTTTAATAGATTCCTGACCAGTGTCATGAGCTCCTGAGCTCTCTCTATCGGGAGATAAACCCTGTTCTAGTCTGTGTCTAGGATCATGCCTAGGAGAGGTGGATGTGCTGTAGGAAACAACTGCGACTTTGGAATATATAGAATCCAGCCGTGTTGCCATTACACTTCCAGAGAAAGTGATACGCTTTTCAGCAACTGCTCTCTTGATCTCGCTTTTATGAGGAGATCGTCCAAGTACGGGATAATAGTGACACCTTGCTTCCGCAGGAGCACCATCATTTCCGCCATTACCTTGGTGAATATTCTCGGGGCCGTGGAGACACCAAACGGCAACGTCTGAAATTGGTAATGACAATCCCGTACCGCAATTCTGAGGTACGCCTGATGAGGTGGATAAATGGGGACATGAAGGTATGCATCCTTTATGTCCAGAGTCACCATAAAATCTCCCCCTTTCAGGCTTGCAATGACCGCTCTTAGCGATTCCATCTTGAACTTGAACCTTTTCAGGTATATGTTCAGGGATTTTAAATTCAATATGGGTCTGACCGAACCGTCTGGTTTCGGGACTACAACATGGTCGAATAATAACCCCCTCCTTGTTGAAGGAGGGGAACCTTGACCACCACCTGTTGAAGATACAATTTGTGAATTGCAGTTAACACTGTTTCCCTCTCATGTGGGGAAGCCGGCAGGGCCGTCGGTGAGGGGGCATCTCCTCAAAGTCCAGCTTGTATCCCTGAGACACAATATCTATTGCCCAGAAATCTAACAGGGAGTGAACCCACTTGTGGCTGAACTTACGAAGGCGTGCCCCCACCGGGCCTAGCTCCGCCTATGGAGCCCCAGCGACATGCGGTGGATCTTGTAGAGGCCGGGGAGGACTTCTGTTCCTGGGAACTAGCTGTGTTGCGCAGCTTCTTTCCTCTGCCCCCGCCTCTGGCAAGAAAGGACGCACCTCGGACTTTCTTGTTTCTTTGTTCGAAAGGCTGCATTTGATAATGTCGTGCTTTCCTAGGCTGTGCAGGAATATAAGGCAAAATATCAGAATTACCAGCTATAGCTGTGGAGACCAGGTCCGAGAACCCTTCTCCACACAATCCTCAGCCTTCCATATGCCTCTTAAGTCGGCATCATCTGTCCATTGCATATTCTACAGGACACGTCAAGCAGAAATCGACATAGCTTTAACTCTAGGACCCAGAAGACTCATGTCTCTTTGGGCATGTTTTATATATATATATATATATATCTATCTCTTAAGACAGCATCTTTAATATATATATATCTCTATGTATACATATATATATATATATATATATATATATATACATACTAGGGTCTCAATCTCTGCTGATAAGGTACCTGTCCACGCTGCCACAGCGCTATAAACCCATGCCGACACAATCGCCGGTCTGAGTAGTGTACCAGAATGTGTACGCTATCTGCAGGATCCCTGAGGATAGCTGTTACGTCAGGGCTACCTTTTGGGCAAACGTGACACCCTAGGGGAAGATTCCCATCGTATCCTGGCCCTAGTGGGGAAAGGATACTCCCTGAGAATTCTTTGTGGGAAACTGCAGTCTCTTGTCTGGAGATTCACGCTCTTTTTCATCATGAGAGGAGGGAAATTTACCTCAGCTTTCTTCCCCTTAAACATGTGGACCCTTGTGTCAGGGACAGATGAGTCATCAGTGATATGCAAATCATCTTTTATTACAATAATCATATATTGAATACTTTTCTGCCATTTTGGCTGTAACTTTGCATTATCGTAGTCGACACTGGAGTCAGACTCCGTGTCGATATCAGTGTCTATTATTTTGGATAGTGATCATTGAGAGACTCTGAAGGTCTCTGCGACATAGGGACAGACATGGGTAGATTCCCTGTCTGTTCTCTAATCTTTTGTGCAATAAATTCACCTTAGCACTTAATTACACATATCCAAACAGGTGTCGGCGTTGTCGACGGAGACACACTCTCACACACATATTTGCTCCATCTCCTCCTTAGGGGAGCCTTTTACCTCAGACATGTCGACACACACGTACCGACACACTCAGGGAATGCTCATCTGAAGACAATTCCCCCATAAGGCCCTTTGGAGAGACAGAGAGAGAGTATGCCAGCACACACCCCAGCGCTATTAACCCAGGAATAACACAGTAACTTAATGTTAACCCAGTAGCTGCTGTTTATATTGATTTTTGCGCATAATTATGTGCCCCCCCCTCTCTTTTTACCCTCTTCTACCGTGTAACTGCAGGGGAGAGGCTGGGGAGCTTCCTCTCAGCGGTGCTGTGGAGAAAAAACATGGCGCTGGTGAGTGCTGAGGAAGAAGCCCCGCCCCCTCGACGGCGGGCTTCTGTCCCGCTTTCATGTACAATTTTTGGCGGGGGCTCATACATATATACAGTGCCCAACTGTATATAAGCAAACCTTTGCCAAAGAGGTCTCTAATTGCTGCCCAGGGCGCCCTCCCCCTGCGCCCTGCACCGTTACAGTGACCGGAGTATGTGGGTGTAGTGTGGGAGCAATGGCGCACAGCTGCAGTGCTGTGCGCTACCTCAGTGTAGACTGGAGTCTTCTGCCGCCGATTTCGAAGTCTTCTTGCTTCTTTCACCCGGCTTCTGTCTTCCGGCTCTGCGAGGGGGACGGCGGCGCGGCTCCGGGATCGGACGACGAGGGTGAGATCCTGTGTACGATCCCTCTGGAGCTAATGGTGTCGCAAAAAGGGGTATGGCATAATACAAAGTGGGCGTGGTATAACAAAAAGTGGGCGTGGTATAACTAAAAAAGGGACGTAGCCTTGCTGCCTCACACGAAATAACACATTGGCCCAACAGGTAAAAACCTCAAACACATGACCCCACAGTGCCAGATACATATGCCCTCACAGTGCCATGTGCCCACAGTGCCAGATATGCCCCCACAGTGCCAGATACAGATATGCCCCCACAGTGCCATGTGCCCACAGTGCCAGATATGCCCCCAGTGTCAGATACAGATATGCCCCCACAGTGCCATGTGCCCACAGTGCCAGATATGCCCCCACAGTGCCATGTGCCCGCAGAGCCAGATATGCCCCCAGTGCCACATATGACCCCACAGTGCCAGATATGCCCCCACAGTGCCAGATTACAGATATGCCCCCACAGCGCCAGATTACAGATATGCCCCCACAGTGCCAGATATGCCCCCACAGTGCCAGATATGCCCCTACAGTGCCAGATAAAGATATGCCCCCACAGCGCCAGATTACAGATATGCCCCCACAGTGCCAGATATGCCCCCACAGTGCCATGTGCCCGCAGAGCCAGATATGCCCCCACAGTGCCACATATGACCCCACAGTGCCAGATATGCCCCCCACAGTGCCAGATTACAGATATGCCCCCACAGTGCCATGTGCCCGCAGAGCCAGATATGCCCCCAGTGCCACATATGCCACCACAGTGCCATGTGCCCAGTGCCAGATATGCCCTCAGTGCCATGTGCCCACAGTGCCAGATATGCCCCCACAGTGCCAGATATGCCCCACAGTGCCATGTGCCCGCAGAGCCAGATATACCCCACAGTGCCAGATATGCCCCCACAGTGACATGTGCCCAGTGCCAGATATGCCCTCACAGTGACATGTGCCCAGTGCCAGATATGCCCCACAGTGCCATGTGCCGCAGAGCCAGATATGCCCCCAGTGCCACATATGACCCCACAGTGCCAGATATGCCCCCACAGTGCCATGTGCCCAGTGCCAGATATGCCCTCAGTGCCATGTGCCCACAGTGCCAGATATGCCCCCACAGTGCCAGATATGCCCCACAGTGCCATGTGCCCGCAGAGCCAGATATACCCCACAGTGCCAGATATGCCCCCACAGTGCCAGATATGCCCCCACAGTGCCATGTGCCCACAGTGCCAGATATGCCCCCACAGTGCCATGTGCCCGCAGAGCCAGATATGTCCCCAGTGCCACATATGACCCCACAGTGCCAGATATGCCCCCACTGAGCTATGTGCCCCCACAGTGCCAGATATGCCCCCATAGAAGAGCTCACCGTGCTGTGTGTGGAGAGCGCAGTGCGCGCTTCTCTTGTCTGCCGCTCTGCCTCCTCAGTCTGATCTCCGGCGGTGACGGCAGCGTGTATGGCTCAAATCAGGTGCCGGTCCGCGAGCTCTCATTGGCTAACGAACCGGCACCTGATTTGAGCTATACACGCTGCCGTCACTGCCGCAGACCAGACTGAGGAGGCAGAGCGGCAGGCAGGAGAGGCGCGGCTTCGGGTGGCTGGGCGGCGGATCGCGATCGACTGGTCGCATGTCCGCGATCGACCAGTCGATCGCGATCGACTGTTTGGCCACCCCTGTCCTAGAGGATGCTGGGGACTCCGTAAGGACCATGGGGTTTAAACCAAAGCTCCAGACCGGGCAGGAGAGTACGGACGACTCTGCAGCACCGACTGAGCAAACGCAAGGTCCTCATCAGCCAGGGTATCAAACTTATAGAACTTTGCAAAAGTGTTTGAACCTGACCAGGTACCTGCTCGGCAAAGCTGTAAAGCCGAGACGCCTCGGGCAGCCGCCCAAGACGAGGCCACCTTCCTAGTGGAATGGGCCTTCACTGAATTTGGTAACTGCAATCCTGCCGTAGAAGGAGCCTGCTGAATCGTGTTACAGATCCAGCGAGCAATAGTCTGCTTCGAAGCAGGAGCGCCAACTTTGTTGGCTGCATACAGGACAAACAGTGCTTCTGTTTTCCTAATTCGAGCCGTCTTGGCTACATAGATTTTTAAGGCCCTGACTACATCCAGGGACTTGGAATCCTCCAAGTCACCCATAGCCACAGGCACCACAATAGGTTGGTTCATATGAAATGAAGAAACCACCTTAGGCAAAAATTGAGGACAAGTCCTCAGCTCTGCTCTATCCACGTGGAAGGTCATATAGGGGCTCTTGTGAGACAAGGCCGCCAATTCGGACACCCGCCTTGCAGATGCCAAGGCCAACAACATGACCACCTTCCAAGTGAGAAATTTCAATTCAACCGTTTGAAGAGGTTCAAACCAGTGAGACTTTAGGAACCGTAACACCACGTTAAGGTCCCAGGGTGCCACAGGGGGCACAAAAGGAGGCTGGATGTGCAGCACTCCCATTACAAAAGTCTGGACTTCTGGGAGAGAAGCCAATTCCCTCTGAAAGAAAATAGATAGGGCCAAAATCTGTACCTTAATGGAGCCCAATTTTAGGCCCATATCCACTCCTGTCTGTAGAAAGTGGAGAAAACGGCCCAGATGGAATTCTTCCGTAGGAGCATTCTTGGCTTCACACCAAGAAATATATTTCCTCCAGATACGGTGATAATGTTTTGCCGTCACCTCCTTCCTAGCCTTTATCAGAGTAGGGATGACCTCCTCCGGAATACCTTTCCCAGCTAGGATGCGGCGTTCAACCGCCATGCCGTCAAACGTAACCGCGGTAAGTCTTGGAACACGCAGGGCCCCTGTTGTAACAGGTCCTCCCTGAGAGGAAGAGGCCATGGATCTTCTGTGAGCATCTCCTGAAGATCTGAATACCAGGCCCTTCGAGGCCAATCTGGAACAATGAGGCTTGTTCTCACTCTTTTTTGTCTTATGATTCTCAATATTTTTGAGATGAGAGGAAGAGGGGGGAACACGTAGACCGACTGATACACCCAAGGTGTCACCAGGGCATCCACCGCTACTGCCTGAGGGTCCCTTGACCTGGCACAATACCTCCGAAGCTTCTTGTTGAGGCGTGACACCATCATGTCTTTGTGAGGAATTCCCCAAAGACTTGTTATCTCTGTAAAAACTTCTTGATGAAGTCCTCACTCTCCTGGATGGAGATTGTGTCTGCTGAGGAAGTCTGCCTCCCAGTTGTCCACTCCCGGAATGAAGACCGCTGACAGAGCGCTTACGTGATTTTCCGCCCAGCGAAGAATTCTGGTGGCTTCCGCCATTGCCACTCTGCTCCTTGTCCCGCCTTGGCGGTTTACATGAGCCACGGCTGTGACGTTGTCTGACTGGATCAGAACCGGTAGGTCGCGAAGAAGATTCTCCGCTTGTCGTAGACCGTTGTATATGGCTCTCAATTCCAGTACGTTGATGTGTAGACAGGCCTCCTGGCTTGACCATAGGCCCTGAAAATTTCTTCCTTGTGTGACTGCTCCCCATCCTCGGATGCTCGCGTCCGTGGTCACCAGAACCCAGTCTTGAATGCCGAACCTGCGACCCTCTAGAAGGTGAGCACTTTGCAGCCACCACAGGAGAGACACCCTGGCCCGGTGGGACAGGCTTATTTTCTGATTTATTAGCAGATGGGACCCTGACCACTTGTCCAGGAGGTCCCACTGAAAAGTCCTTGCATTTTCCCCAGAACTCGAGTGCATTGATGAACAGACACTCTTTTTGGTTTTAGCAAATCTCTGACCATGTTCTGGAGGTCCTGGGCTTTTTCCACCGGGAGAAAAATCCTCTTCTGTTCCGTGTCCAGAATTATGCCTAGGAATGATAGTCGAGTCGTTGGAATCATTTGTGACTTTGGCAGATTGAGAATCCAACCGTGTTGTTGTAGCACTCTCAGGGAGAGCGACACGCTCTTCTGCAATTGATCTCTCGATCTTGCTTTTATCAGGAGATCGTCCAAGTATGGGATAATTGTGACTCCCTGCCTGCGCAGGAGCACCATCATCTCCGCCATCACCTTGGTGAAAATCCTCGGGGCCGTGGAAAGCCCAAACGGCAACGTCTGAAACTGGGAATGACAGTCCCGTACAGCGAATCTCAGGTACGCCTGATGAGGAGGATATATGGGGACATGAAGGTATGCATCCTTTATGTCCAGTGACACCATAAAATCCCCCCCTTCCAGACTGGAGATCACAGCCCAGAGCGATTCCATCTTGAATTTGAACTTTTTCAAGTACAGGTTTAGAGATTTTAGATTTAAAATAGGTCTGACCGAACCATCCGGCTTCGGGACCACGAACAGGGTCGAATAGTACCCTTTCCCCTATTGAACTAGGGGAACCTTGACAATCACTTGCTGTTGATACAGCTTTTGAATTGCAGCTAACACTACTTTCCTCTCTGGGGAAGAAGCTGGCAAGACCGACTTGAAAAATCGTCGAGGGGGCACCTCTTCGAATTCCAGTTTGTAGCCTTGGGATACAATATCCATCGCCCAAGGATCCACGTCTGACAGAACCCAGACCTGGCTGAAGAGTCGAAGACGTGCCCCCACCGGTGTGGACTCCTTCAGTGGAGCCCCAGCGTCATGCGGTGGATTTAGTAGAAGCCGGGGAGGACTTCTGCTCCTGGGAACTAGCCGGAGCAGGCGCTCTCTTTCCTCTACCCTTACCTCTGGCGAGGAAAGATGAGCCCCGACCTCTTCTGGACTTACGCGACCGAAAGGACTGCATCTGATATTGTGGAGTTTTCTTTTGTTGTGGGGAACAAAAGGCAAAAAGGTAGATTTACCCGCGGTAGCTGTGGCAACCAGGTCCGCGAGACCTTCCCCAAGTAAAACTTCACCTTTGTATGGCAAAACCTCCATGTTTCTTTGAGTCGGCATCACCCATCCATTGGCGGGTCCACAGGGCGCACCTAGCAGAAATCGCCATGGCGTTGGCTCTCGAACCCAGCAGCCCAACGTCTCTTTGAGCGTCCCTCATATATAAGACTGCGTCTTTAATGTAGCCTAAGGTCAATAAAATGGTATCCCTATCTAGGATATCAAGGTCAGCTGAAAAGGTATCTGTCCAAGCTGCAACTGCACTACACACCCATGCCGATGCTATTGCCGGTCTGAGCAAAGCACCTGTATGCGCATAAATAGACTTTAAAGTAGTTTCCTGTTTGCGATCAGCAGGATCCTTGAGGGCTGCCGTGTCTGGAGACGGTAGCGCCACTTTCTTGGACAGGCGTGTAAAAGCCTTGTCCACCCTGGGTGAGGATTCCCAACGTACCCTGTCCTGTGCAGGGAAAGGATATGCCATAAGAATCCTCTTGGGAATCTGCAGTTTTTTTAGCAGGAGTTTCCCAAGTTTTTTCAAATAACTTGTTAATCTCATGGGATGGGGGAAAGGTTACCTCAGGTTTCTTTTCCCTATACATGCGCACTCTCGTGTCAGGGACCAAGGGGTCATCTGTGATATGCAAAACCTCTTTTATTGCAATAATCATATAATGAACACTTTTTGCCACCCTTGGGTGCAACCTCGCTTCATCATAGTCGACACTGGAGTCAGAGTCCGTGTCGGTATCAGTGTCTGCTATTTGGGATAGGGGACGTTTTTGAGACCCAGAAGGGGACGGTGACCCAGCCAAAGCCGTGGATTGACTCCCTGCTCTTTCCCTGGACTCTGCTTTGTCCAATCTCTTATGTAATAAGGTCGCATTTGCATTTAAAACATTCCACATGTCCATCCAATCATGAGTCGGCGTTGCCGACGGCGACACCACAATCATCTGCTCCACCTCCTCCTTAGCGGAGCCTTCCGCATCAGACATGCCGACACACTCATACCGACACCCCCACACACACAGGGATATAGTTATAAGGAGACAGTTCCCCAATAAGGCCCTTTGGAGAGACAGAGAGAGAGTATGCCAGCACACACCCAGCGCCAACTGACACTGGAAAATAATGTCCCAGATAATAGCGCTTTTATATAAAATTACTGTGTAATGCACTCACTGCGCCTTACAAGTTGCCCCACTCCTCTTTTCAGCCCTGAGTCACCGTGTTCAGCAGGGGAGAGACCTGGGAGCCAGCTTCTCTGCAGATCTCTGTGGAGAAAATGGCGCTAGTGCTGAGGGACCAAGCTCCGCCCCCTCCATCGGCGGGCTTCGGTCCCACTCACAATATCTCAAACTGGCGGGGGATTTAAAGAATTATTGCCTCCGCAGTATCTATGCCAGATATAGAGGTTTAATTGCTGCTCAGGGCGCCCCCCCTGCGCCCTGCACCCATCTGTGCCCGCTAGTGTGTGTGGGAGCACACCGCTTACCTCAGTGAAGATCTGAAGTCTTCTGCCGCCTTGAAGTCTTCTTTTCTTCTTATATTCACCCGGCTTCAATCTTCCGGCTCTGCGAGGAGGATGGCGGCGCGGCTCCGGGACGAACGGCGAGGGGAGACCTGCGTTCCGACTCCCTCTGGAGCTAATGGTGTCCAGTAGCCTAAGAAGCAGAGCCTATCACTTAAGTAGGTCTGCTTCTCTCTCCTCAGTCCCACGATGCAGGGAGCCTGTTGCCAGCAGTGTTCCCTGAAAATAAAAAACCTAACAAAATTCTTTATCAGAGAAACTCAGGAGAGCTCCCCTGTAATGCACCCAATGTCCTCTGGGCACAGGATCTAACTGAGGTCTAGAGGAGGGGCATAGAGGGAGGAGCCAGTGCACACCCATTCTAAAGTTCTTTATAGTGCCCATGTCTCCTGCGGAGCCCGTCTATACCCCATGGTCCTTACGGAGTCCCCAGCATCCTCTAGGACGTAAGAGAAAAAAATTTATAAATAAAAATTTGAAAATTGGCATGTGCATATGCATTCACTCCCTTTGCTATGAAGCCCCTCAAAAGTTCTGGTGCAACCAATTACCTTCAGAAGTCACATAATTAGTGAAATGAAGTCCACCTGTGTGCAATCTAAGTGGCACATGATCTGTCAGTATAAACACACCTTTTCTGAAAGGCCCCAGAGGCTGCAACATCACTAAGCAAGAGGCATCACACCATGAAGACCAAGGAGCTCTCCAAACACGTCAGGGACAAAGTTGTTGAGAAGTCAGGGTTGGGTTATATAGAAAAATATCCAAATCTTTGATGATCCCCTGAAATACCATCCAATCCATCATCTTCAAATGGAAAGAACATGGTAAAACAACAAACCTGCCAAGAGAGGGCCGGCCACCAAAACTCACAGACCCTGCAAGGAGGGCATTAATCAGAGAGGCAGCACAGAGACCAAGGGGTTCATTCCGAGTTTATCGCTCGCTAGCAGTTTTTAGCAGCCGTGCAAACGCATTGTCGCCACCCACCGGGTAGTGTATTTTCGCTTTGCAGAAGTGCGAACGCTTGTGCAGCAGAGCGCCTGCAAAACCTTTTTGTGCAAAACAAGACCAGCCCTGTAGTTACTCTTCGTGTGCGTTGATTCTAACGACGGAGGGACGGCTTTTGACGTCACACACCCTCCCAGCGAATGCTCAGCCGCGCCTGCGATTTTTCAGCCACTAAGCACTCCCTAAAAACGGTCAGTTGACACCCAGAAAAGCCCACTTCATGTCAATCTTCCTGCATTCGGCCGTGCGACAGGAATGGTCGTTAAACTCTATGCAAACCCACGATGCTCATTGTACCTGTACGAAGCGCCTGTGCATTGCGGTGCATATGCATGCGCAGATATGCCGTTTTTCAGCCTGATCGCTGCACTGTGAACAACGGCAGCTAGCGATCAACTCTGAATGACCCCCCCCAAAGGTAACCCTGAAGGAGCTGCAGAGTTCCACAGCAGAGACTGGTGTATCTGCGCATGTGACCACAATAAGCCGTGCACTCCATAGAACTGGGCTTTATGGAAGAGTGGCCAGAAAAAAGCCATTACTTAGTGTTAAAAATAAGAAGGCACGTTTTGAGTTTGCCAAAAAGTATGGAGGAAGGTACTCTGGTCAGATGAGACTAAAATGTAACTTTTTCAGCCACCAAGGAAAACGCTATGTCTGGCGCAAACCCAAAACATCCCATCACCCCAAGAACACCATCCCCACAGTGAAACATTGTGGCAGCATCATGCAGTGGGGATGTTTTTTAGCAGCAGGGACTGGGAAACGGTTTCGAGTCGAGGGAAAGATGGATGATGCTAAATACAGGGATATTCTTGAGCAAAACCTGTTTCAGTCTGCCTGTGATTTGAGACTGGGACGGAGGTTCACCTTCCAGCAGGACAATGACCCGAAGCATACTGCTAAATCAACACTCGAGTGGTTTAAGGCGAAACATTTAAATATGTTGGAATGGCCTAGTCAAAGCCCAGATCTCAATCCAGGTGAGAATCTGTGGTCAGACTTGAAGATTGCTGTTCACAAGCGGAAACCATCCAACAAGAAGGAGCTGAAGCAGTTTTGCCTTGAGGAATGGGCAAAAATCCCAGTGGCAAGCTCATAGAGACTTATCCAAAGCGATTTGAAGCTGTAATTCCCGCAAAAGGTGGCTCTACAAAGTACTGACTTTAGGGGAGTGAATAGTTATGCACGGTGAAGTTTTCTGTTATTTTGTCCTATTTGTTGTTTGCTCCACAATAAAAAAATAAATAAACATCTTCAAGGTTGTAGCCATGTTCTGTGAATGAACTGATGCAAACCTTCAAGCAATCCATTTTATTTCCAGGTTTTGAGGCAACAAAACATGAAAACTGCAAAGGGAAGGGGGGGGGGGGGGAGTGAATACTTTAGCAAGGCATTGTATATTTACAACTAAAATGGATCAATACGGATGTTTCCTTATCTTTTCTGCAGTCACGCCAAGCATGGCACGCCAGATCATGTGAGAATCTTCTAGCGTTGGGGGTCTTTTTTGCTGAAAATGCATCTTAGTCACAAAGCAATGCGAAGGCACAGTTTTTTCCTGGAAAAACTATAACATAGCATTATTAATGCAGATACAGCTGCAAACAGAATATAGGCATTCCATATATCATTTTAATCAGCAGTCTGCTTGCACAACTTATTAACATACAGTAGTAATGCGAATAAGACGTAAATTTCTTAAAATTAAAGATTTGTCCCTGAAGAGGTTAAGTTAGTCTGTACAAGAAAAGAGGCAGCACAGTGTATTCAATGTAGCACGCTAACAGAGTACAACTAAAATAATATATAAATGTAATCCTTCAAAAGGGATTTTATCATCAACCTTCATTTTTTAAAAACAATGGAATGTGCTTAGACACGTGCTTTTAAGAATTATAAAAAAATCAGGGGGTGTGAGCGGCATCTAAAAACAGACTGCAGCATATTTTCTCTTTTTTTTATCTCCATTCACAATACATCTGCGTTGTTACAGTAACAGCTACATGCCACCATGTATTTAGCAAATAATGTCTATTAATAAAATGTATTTATATATATATATATATATATATATACACACACACACACACACACACACACACATACATATAGAAAAAACAAATCTGAGGGCACTATTAAAAGTGTACTGTATAAAAACGATTCATATTGTAAAAACAATACAGCATTTATTTGTAAAAATACAGAAATACAGCATAAAACAGTCTCTGTATATTTTTACATAAAGAAGTCTTCAAGAGTATCCTTTTTAATCATTCAGTTTCTTTTGTCAGTAATTCCATATGTAGCGGAACAATTGAACAAACCAACGCATTTCGTCCCTTAACGGGACTTCATCAGGGGTAATAAATCAAAATGATCAAAAACTGAAGAAAAGTTGGTTGATACTTTATTTAGACCAAGTTATATAGACATAATACCAATTAATGAGTGGTATGGTGAAGTATAGAGTGAAGCAGCTCTGTAGTGTATAGGAGTCCTTAACTACAGTATGACGTATTCCCGCCAAAAGGGTTAAAATAAAAAAATTTCCCCAATATTAATGGTAAATATCTCCAACTGAACCTTTGGATACAACAATGGCCTTCCGAGCCTTCTGAGAATGGTAAATGTACAATGTACAATTCAGGTCATGTGTACCTCTCAAAGTTCAGCAGACAACTGCTATGCCCCCTCCCTCTATGCCCCAGACCTTAGTTAGATCTTGTGCCCAGAGGAGAATGGGTGCACTGCAGAGAGCTCTCCAGAGTTTTCTGTTGAAAAATAATTTTGTTAGGTTTTTTATTTTCAGGGAGTCCTGTTGGCAACAGACTCCCTGCATTGTGGGACTGAGGAGAGAGAAGCTGGCTTGTCAAGTTGGGCACTGCTTCTAAGGCTACTGGACACCATTAGCTCCAGAGGGTGTCGGAACACAGGTCTCACCTGGGGTTCGTCCCGGAGCTGCGCAGCCGTCCTCCTCACAGATGCCGAAGATAGAAGCCGGGTGAGTATGAGAAGGCAGAAGACATCTTAGGCGGCAGAAGACATCAGATCTTCATGAGGTAAGGCGCGCAGCGGTAAGCTGCGCGCCATTGCTCCCAGTCACACACACAGAGCAGCACTGAAGGGTGCAGGGCGCAGGGGGGCGCGCCCTGGGCAACAATATTCCTCACTTTTGGGCAAATTCAGATAGATTAGGCTGCGGAGGCAGTAAATCTAAGATCCCCCGCCATTTTAATAGAAAAGTCACTGGGACCGAAGCCCGCTGTCGGGTGGGCGGGGCTTGATCCTCAGCACTAACCAGCGCCATTTTCTCCACAGAAGCTGCATGCATGAACGCTGGCTCCCTGGTCTCTCCCCTGCTGAACTTCACAGGCTGGAAAAAAGAGGAGGGGGGCACATTAGCGACGCAGTGAGTGGGAATTGGTATATTATATATAAAAAAGCGCTATCTGGTCATATTTTTTCCAGTGTTTTTAAGCGCTGGTGTGTGCTGGCATACTCTCTCTCTGTCTCTCCTAAGGGCCTGGTTGGGGTTTTGTCCCCTTGTAGGTTAATCCCTGTGTGTGGGGGATGTCGGTACGTGTGTGTCGACATGTCTGAGGCTTCTCCAAGGAGGAGGTGGAGCAAATGAGTGGTGTGTCCCCGTCGGTTGTGCCGACTCCGGATTGGATGGACATGTGGCATATGTTGAATGCAAGTGTAGCATCTTTACATAAAAGGCTTGATAAGGCTGACTTAGGGGGGATATCAGGGGGTCAATCCTCGGATTGGACCGAGTCACAGGGCCCGTCGGGGTCTCAAAAGCGTCCCTTAACACAAGACACTACTACCGACACGGATTCTGACTCCAGTGTCGACTACGACGAAGTAAAATTGCACCCTAGGGTGACTAAAACCATTCAGTGTATGATTGTGGTAATAGGGGATGTGTTGCATATTGAGGATGAACCCTCGGTCCCCGACACAAGGGTACACATGTTTAAGGGAAAGAAACAGATTATTAATTTTCCCGCATCCCATGAATTAAATTATTTCTTTGGAAAAGCTTGGGAGACTCCAGAATAGAGACCGCAGATACCCAAAAGAATTTATATGGCATACCCCTTCCCTAAGCAGGACAGGGAGATTTGGGAATCTTCCCCCACTGTGGGACACGCTTGTCCAAGAAAGTGGCGCTACCGTCTCCTGACACAGCGGCCCTTAAGGACCCTGCAGATCGCTGGCAAGAAACTACCTAAAAGTGTATTTATTCTCATACGGGTGCTGTGCTAAGACCGACAATTGCGTCGGCATGGGTGTGTAGCACAATTGCAGCTTGGACAGATTAGCTGACAGATCAATTTGATAATATGGATAAGGATACTATATTCTTAACTCTAGCCCATATAAAAGACGCAGTCTTATTTATGAGGGATGCTCAAAGGGACATTGGATTGCTAGCTTCTAGGGCCAATGCCATGTCTATCTCAGCGAGAAGATCCTTATGGACTCGTCAATGGACGGGTGATGCGGATTCCAAAAAACATATGGAAGTACTACCCTATACGGGTGATGTAATGTTTGGGGATGGGCTGACGGACCTGGTTTCCACAGCTACAGCAGGTAAATCAAATTTTTTACCATATGTTCCCCAACAGCAAAAGAAAGTAACACCCTATCAGATGCAGTCCTTTCGGTCGCACAAGTCCAGAATAGGTCGGGGATATTCTTTCCTCGCCAGAGGTAAGGGCAGAGCCAAAAGAGCACCTGCTTCGGCAGGTGCCCAGGAACAAAAGTCCTCCCCGGCTGCTCCAAAACCCACAGCATGACGCTGGGGCTCCCCTGAGGGAGTCCGCACCGGTGGGGGCACGTCTTCGACTTTTCAGTCAGGCCTGGGTCAGTTCAGACCTGAATCCCTGGGTGTTGGACATAGTTTCCCAGGGTTACAAATTGGAATTCGAGGAGATGCTCACAGGAGATCCCTGGCCTCTTCCTCTGAGGGAAGACCTGTTGCAACAGGGGCCCTGTGTATTTCAAGACTTACCGCGGTTACGTTTGACGGCATGGCGGTTGAACGCCGAATCCTAGCGAAAAAGGGGATTCCGGAAGAGGTCATCCCTACTTTAATAAAGGCTAGGAAGGAGGTGACGGTTAAGCATTATCACCGTATCTGGCGAAAGTTTGTGTCTTGGTGTGAGACCAAGAATGCACCTACGGAAGATTTTCATCTGGGTCGTTTTCTCCACTTCCTACAGACAGGAGTGGATATGGGCCTGAAATTAGGCTCTGTTAAGGTACAAATTTCATCCCTCTCGATTTTCTTTCAGAAGGAATTGGCTTCTCTTCCAGAAGTCCAGACGTTTGTAAAGGGAGTGCTGCATATCCAGCCCCCTTTTGTGCCTCCAGTGGCTCCATGGGACCTGAACGTGGTGTTGCAGGTTGAGTTGAAATTTCTTACCTGGAAGGTGGTCATGCTGTTGGCCTTGGCATCAGCAAGGCGAGTGTCTGAATTGGCGGCTTTGTCACACAAGAGCCCCTATTTGATTTTTCATGTGGATCGAGCTGAATTGAGGACACGTCCGCAATTTTTGCCTAAAGTGGTTTCTTCATTCCATATGAATCAACCTATTGTGGTGCCTGTGGCTACAAGTGACCTGGAGGATTCCAGATCCCTGGATGTAGTCAGGGCCTTAAAAATTTATGTAGCCAGAACGGCTAAAATTAGGAAAACAGAGGCTCTGTTTGTCCTGTATGCTGCTAATAAGATTGGCGCACCTGCTTCGAAGCAGACTATTGCTCGCTGGATCTGTAATACGATTCAGCTGGCTCATTCTACGGCTGGATTGCCGATACCAAATTCGGTTAAAGCCCATTCCACTAGGAAGGTGGGCTCTTCTTGGGCGGCTGCCCGAGGCGTCTCGGCATTACAGCTTTGCCGAGCGGCTACTTGGTCGGGGTCAAACACTTTTGCTAAATTCTACAAGTTTGATACCCTGGCTGATGAGGACCTAGCGTTTGCTCAGTCGGTGCTGCAGAGTCATACGCACTCTCCCGCCCAATTGGATGCTTTGGTATAAACCCCATGGTCCTTACGAAGTCCCCAGCATCCTCTAGGACGTAAGAGAAAATAAGAATTTACTCACCGGTAATTCTGTTTCTCGTAGTCCGTAGTGGATGCTGGGAACTCCGTAAGGACCATGGGGAATAGCGGGCTCCGAAGGAGGCTGGGCACTCTAGAAAGATCTTAGACTACCTGGTGTGCACTGGCTCCTCCCACTATGACCCTCCTCCAAGCCTCAGTTAGGTACTGTGCCCGGACGAGCGTACACAATAAGGAAGGATTTTGAATCCCGGGTAAGACTCATACTAGCCACACCAATCACACCGTACAACTCGTGATATGAAACACAGTTAACAGTATGAAACAATAGAGCCTCTCAACAGATGGCTCAACAATAACCCGATTTAGTTAACAATAACTATGTACAAGTAATGCAGATAAACCGCACTTGGGATGGGCGCCCAGCATCCACTACGGACTACGAGAAACAGAATTACCGGTGAGTAAATTCTTATTTTCTCTAACGTCCTAGTGGATGCTGGGAACTCCGTAAGGACCATGGGGATTATACCAAAGCTCCCAAACGGGCGGGAGAGTGCGGATAACTCTGTAGCACCGAATGAGAGAACTCCAGGTCCTCCTCAGCCAGGGTATCAAATTTGTAGAATTTTGCAAACGTGTTTGCCCCTGACCAAGTAGCTGCTCGGCAAAGTTGTAAAGCCGAGACCCCTCGGGCAGCCGCCCAAGATGAGCCCACCTTCCTTGTGGAATGGGCATTGACAGATTTTGGCTGTGGCAGGCCTGCCACAGTATGTGCAAGCTGAATTGTACTACAAATCCAACGAGCAATAGTCTGCTTAGAAGCAGGAGCACCCAGCTTGTTGGGTGCATACAGGATAAACAGCGAGTCAGATTTTCTGACTCCAGCCGTCCTGGAAACATATATTTTCAGGGCCCTGACAACGTCTAGCAACTTGGAGTCCTCCAAATCCTTAGTAGCCGCAGGCACCACAATAGGCTGGTTCAGGTGAAACGCTGACACCACCTTAGGGAGAAACTGGGGACGAGTCCTCAATTCTGCCCTATCCATATGGAAAATCAGATAAGGGCTTTTACATGATAAAGCCGCCAACTCTGACACTCGCCTGGCTGAAGCCAAGGCCAATAACATGACCACTTTCCACGTGAGATATTTCAGATCCACGGTTTTTAGTGGCTCAAACCAATGTGATTTTAAGAAACTCAACATCACGTTGAGATCCCAAGGTGCCACAGGAGGCACAAATGGGGGCTGAATATGCAGCACTCCTTTCACAAATGTCTGAACTTCAGGTACTGAAGCTAGTTCTTTTTGAAAGAAAATCGACAGAGCCGAGATCTGTACCTTAATGGAGCCCAGTTTTAGGCCCATATTCACTCCTGCTTGCAGGAAATGCAGAAATCGACCTAGTTGAAATTCCTCTGTTGGGGCCTTTTTGGCCTCGCACCAAGCAACATATTTCCGCCATATGCGGTGATAATGCTTTGCCGTAACATCTTTCCTGGCTTTAATAAGCGTAGGAATGACTTCCTCCGGAATGCCCTTTTCCTTCAGGATCCGGCGTTCAACCGCCATGCCGTCAAACGCAGCCGCGGTAAGTCTTGGAACAGACAGGGGCCCTGCTGCAGCAGGTCCTGTCTGAGCGGCAGAGACCACGGGTCCTCTGAGATCATCTCTTGAAGTTCCGGGTACCACGCTCTTCTCGGCCAATCCGGAACCACGAGAATTGTGTTTACTCCTCGCTTTCTTATTATTCTCAATACCTTTGGTATGAGAGGTAGAGGAGGGAACACATAAACTGACCGGTACACCAACGGTGTCACTAGAGCGTCCACAGCTATCGCCTGAGGGTCTCTTGACCTGGCGCAATACTTCTCTAGTTTTTTGTTTAGGCGGGACGCCATCATGTCCACCTGTGGACGACCCCATTGATTTACAATCATTTGGAAGACTTCTGGATGAAGTCCCCACTCTCCCGGGTGGAGGTCGTGCCTGCTGAGAAAGTCTGCTTCCCAGTTGTCCACTCCCGGGATGAACACTGCTGACAGTGCTAGTACATGATTCTCCGCCCATCTGAGAATTTTTGTGGCTTCTGCCATCGCCGTCCTGCTTCTTGTGCCGCCCTGTCGATTCACATGGGCGACTGCCGTGATGTTGTCTGACTGGATCAGCACCGGCTGGTGTAGGAGCAGGGATTTTGCTTGACTTAGGGCATTGTAAATGGCCCTTAGTTCCAGAATATTTATGTGAAGGGCAGTCTCCTGACTTGACCATAGTCCTTGGAAATTTCTTCCCTTTGTGACTGCCCCCCAGCCTCGTAGGCTGGCATCCGTGGTCACCAGGACCCAGTCCTGTATGCCGAATCTGCGGCCCTCCAGAAGATGAGCACTGTGCAGCCACCACAGAAGAGACACCCTGGTTCGTGGAGACAGGGTTATTAAACGATGCATCTGAAGATGCGATCCGGACCACTTG
Source organism: Pseudophryne corroboree (assembly GCF_028390025.1). Lineage (NCBI taxonomy): Eukaryota > Metazoa > Chordata > Amphibia > Anura > Myobatrachidae > Pseudophryne > Pseudophryne corroboree. The sequence goes on from NC_086451.1 coordinate 131,819,003, forward strand.
TCCAACAGGTCCCACTGAAAAATCCTGGCATGGAACCTGCCGAATGGAATTGCTTCGTAAGAAGCTACCATCTTTCCCAGGACCCGCGTGCAGTGATGCACCGATACCTGTTTTGGTTTTAGGAGGTCTCTGACTAGAGAAGACAACTCCCTGGCTTTCTCCTCCGGGAGAAACACTTTTTTCTGGGCCGTGTCCAGAATCATTCCCAGGAACATTAGACGTGTCGTGGGGACCAGCTGTGACTTTGGGATATTCAGAATCCAGCCGTGCTGGCTCAGCACTTCCTGAGATAGTGCTACTCCCACTAACAACTGTTCCTTGGATCGTGCCTTTATTAGGAGATCGTCCAAGTATGGGATAATTAAAACTCCCTTTTTTCGAAGGAGTATCATCATTTCCGCCATAACCTTGGTAAATACCCTTGGTGCCGTGGAGAGTCCAAACGGCAGCGTCTGGAATTGGTAATGGCAGTCCTGTACCACAAATCTGAGGTACTCCTGGTGAGAATTGTAAATGGGGACATGCAGGTAAGCATCCTTGATGTCCAGGGATACCATGTAATCCCCCTCGTCCAGGCTTGCAATAACCGCCCTGAGCGATTCCATCTTGAACTTGAATTTTTTTATGTATGTGTTCAAGGATTTCAAATTTAAAATGGGTCTCACCGAACCGTCCGGTTTCGGCACCACAAATAGTGTGGAATAGTAACCCCGGCCTTGTTGAAGTAGGGGTACCTTGATTATCACCTGCTGGGAATACAGCTTGTGAATCGCTGCTAGCACCGCCTCCCTGTCTGAGGGAGCAATCGGCAAGGCGGATTTTAGGAAACGGCGGGGTGGAGTCGCCTCGAATTCCAGCCTGTATCCCTGAGATACTATTTGAAGGATCCAGGGATCCACCTGTGAGCGGGCCCACTGATCGCTGAAATTCCTGAGGCGGGCCCCCACCGTACCTGGCTCCGCCTGTGAAGCCCCACCGTCATGCGGCGGACTTGGAAGAGGAAGCGGGGGAGGACTTTTGTTCCTGGGAACCTGCTGTTTGCTGCAGCCTTTTTCCCCTGCCTCTGCCTCTTGACAGAAAAGACCCTCCTTTTCCCCGCTTGTTTTTCTGGGACCGAAAGGACTGAACCTGATAAAATGGCGCCTTCTTAGGCTGTGAGGGGACATGGGGTAAAAATGCTGACTTCCCAGCCGTTGCTGTGGAAACTAGGTCGGAGAGACCATCCCCAAATAATTCCTCCCCCTTATAAGGCAAGACTTCCATGTGCCTTTTGGAATCTGCATCTCCAGTCCACTGGCGAGTCCATAAGCATCTCCTAGCAGAGATAGATAATGCACTTATTTTAGATGCCAGCCGGCAGATTTCCCTCTGTGCATCTCTCATGTATAAGACTGAGTCTTTTATATGGTCAATTGTTAGCAGGAACGTGTCTCTGTCTAACGTGTCAATATTTTCTGACAGTTTATCTGACCACGCAGCGGCAGCACTGCACATCCATGCTGACGCAATAGCTGGTCTGAGTATAATGCCTCAGTGTGTATATACAGACTTCAGGATCGCCTCCTGCTTTCTATCAGCAGGTTCCTTAAGGGCGGCCGTATCCTGGGACGGTAGTGCCACCTTTTTAGACAAACGTGTGAGCGCTTTATCCACCCTCGGGGGTGTTTCCCAACGTAACCTATCCTCTGGCGGGAAAGGGAACGCCATTAGTAGCTTCTTAGGAATTACCAATTTCTTATCAGGGGAAGCCCACGCTTCTTCACACACTTCATTTAATTCATCTGACGGGGGAAACACTACAGGTAGTTTTTTCTCCCCAAACATAATACCCTTTTTTGTGGTACCTGGATGTAAATCAGAAATATTTAACACCTCTTTCATTGCCTCAATCATGCAGTGAATGGCCTTAACGGGCATTAAATTTGACTCATCGTCGTCGACACTGGTGTCAGTATCCGTGTCGACATCTACTTGTGCCACCTGAGATAACGGGCGTTTCAGAGCCCCTGATGACTTTTGAGACACCTGGACAGGCACGAGCTGAAGACTCGGCTGTCCCACAGTCGGCATGTCGTCAAATTTTTTATGTAAGGAGTCTATACGTGCACTCATTTCCTGCCATAATACCATCCACTCAGGTGTCTGACCCCCAGGGGGTGACATCCCTGCTAAAGGCATCTGCTCCCCCTCCACATCATTATCCTCCTCAAACATGTCGACACAGCCATACCGACACACTCCACACACACAGGGAATGCTCAAACAGAGGACAGGACCCACAAAAGCCCTTTGGGGGGACAGAGTAAGAGTATGCCAGCACACACCAGAGCGCTATATATATACAGGGACTAACTGAGTTATGTCCCTAATAGCTGCTTTTTATATAATATACTGTATACAGTGCCAATTTTAATGCCCCCCCCTCTCTTTTCCCTCTTACTGTACTGTAGAATTGCAGGGAAGAGCCAGGGAGCTTCCTTCCAGCCGAGCTGTGAGGGAAAAATGGCGCCAGTGTGCTGAGGAGATAGGCTCCGCCCCTTTTTCGCGGCCTATTCTCCCGCTTTTTATGGGATTCTGGCAGGGGTATTTACCTCATATATAGCCCCAGGGGCTATATATTGAGGTATTTTAGCCAGCCAAGGTGTTTTTATTGCTGCCTCAGGGCCCCCCCCCCAGCGCCCTGCACCCTCAGTGACCGGAGTGTGAAGTGTGTATGAGGAGCAATGGCGCACAGCTGCAGTGCTGTGCGCTACCTTGGTGAAGACAGGATGTCTTCATGCCGCCGATTTTCCGGACCATCTTCTTGCTTCTGGCTCTGTAAGGGGGACGGCGGCGCGGCTCCGGGACCGAACATCAAGGCTGGGCCTGCGGTCGATCCCTCTGGAGCTAATGGTGTCCAGTAGCCTAAGAAGCCCAATCCGGCTGCAAGCAGGCGAGTTCGCTTCTTCTCCCCTTAGTCCCTCGCTGCAGTGAGCCTGTTGCCAGCAGGTCTCACTGAAAATAACAAATTCTAAGACTATAACTTTCTAAGAGCTCAGGAGAGCCCCTAGTGTGCATCCAACCTCGGCCGGGCACGAAATCTAACTGAGGCTTGGAGGAGGGTCATAGTGGGAGGAGCCAGTGCACACCAGGTAGTCTAAGATCTTTCTAGAGTGCCCAGTCTCCTTCGGAGCCCGCTATTCCCCATGGTCCTTACGGAGTTCCCAGCATCCACTAGGACGTTAGAGAAAATAAGATTTTAAACCTACCGGTAAATCTATTTCTCCTAGTCCGTAGAGGATGCTGGGCGCCCGTCCCAGTGCGGATACTCTGCAAGACTTGTATATAGTTGTTGCTTACATAAGGGTTATGTTACAGTTGGAATAGGTCTTGGACCGTTACTGTTGTTTTGTTCATACTGTTAACTGGTTATGTATGATCCAGGTTACATGGTATGATTGGTGTGGGCTGGTATGAATCTTGCCCTTGGATTGCTAAATCCTGCCTTGTATTGTCCATCTCCTCTGGGCACAGTTCTCTAACTGAGGTCTGGAGGAGGGGCATAGAGGGAGGAGCCAGTCCATACCCATAGTAAAAGTTCTTTTTAGGTACCCTATCTCCTGCGGAGCCCGTCTATACCCCATGGTCCTTACGGAGTCCCCAGCATCCTCTACGGACTAGGAGAAATAGATTTACCGGTAGGTTTAAAATCTTATTTTTTTTTTCTCAATAGTTTTTACGTTAAGCTCTACCAAATACGGCCCTTATAGTGAACAATCGAGTTAGTGCATTATCAGCGAAATATAGCTGTATATTGTTTATATATAAAAAGTCGTTTGAATCTGCAGCCTTAGGGTAAAGCACAAATTCCTTATTTGCCAGTAACAATAAATAAATCCTTGGGGGGAACTGGGGTAAAGGAATACAGATGGGCAGTGAATAAGAACAGTTAAATAAAAAACCCACACTATTGTAAAGATCTTAGTACATAATGCAGTATTTATTAAAGAGAAAACAAGCAGCATATAGTACATAAACATTGGGTAGCACAGTTGGTGTAGTAGTTAGCATCGCTGCATCCTACAATCCAAAAATACTGTATACTGGCAGGTTAATTGGTTCTGGACAAAAGTTAACCCTAGTGTGTGTTTGAGTACATGCGGTAGGTAATATAGGGGCAGATGTATTTACCTGGAGAATGCATAAGGAAGTGATAAACCAGTGATTAGTGCAAGGTGATAAACACACCAGCCAATCAGCTCCAATATGTAAATTAACAGTTAGGAGCTGATTGGCTAGTGCATTTATCACCTTTCACTTATCACTGGTTTATCACTTCCTTATGCCGTCTCCAGGCTTAATACATCTGGCCCATAGAGTGTAAACTCCACTGGATTAGGGACTGAGGTGAATGACCAAATATTCCCTGTAAAGCGCTGCGCCGGGTCAGGGAATATTCTATTCCAATATTTCAGCTGACTTACCACAGATTCCATTCCCCTCCTCACACATGCAGCTATGACCTCATTTACACAATCACACGAGTGGACGGGTCACTGCCTTCCAAAAGTCTCTTGTTTTTGCAAACATTCCACTGATCCACACAAGCGGAAAATATGAACACGTTTGGAATCCTCCTATGCAATAGGGAACGAAGAAAATGCCCCATCTCCCATACTTGTGATCACTTAGCCCCTGGACAAGTAACATACTGTATGATGTACTGTGGCTAATGAGTTAAGCCATGCCTTGTTCTAATTAACATTAATCATCCAAGGGGGACACAAGTCTATGACCGCTATTAAACATGGAGTCTGTATATCTTTTAGCTAAATTAGACCAACAAAATACTGTAAATGTGGGTTAGTGACTGCTTATATATTATATGTACAAATACATTATATAAAAACAATATGCAAGAATTAATGTGTTAATATGAGAATGTTCTGATGTAGTTACTTTTTAATAGGCATTATGTGATTTGTTGAATATGGGGAACACTGTTACTATAGGGACCAGATATTTTTATATAGGCTATCCAATTTGATCGCCTGTAAAAAAAAAATAAAAAAAAAAAAATAAGAATTTACTCACAGGTAATTCTATTTCTCGTAGTCCGTAGTGGATGCTGGGGACTCCGTAAGGACCATGGGGAATAGACGGGCTCCGCAGGGACTGGTGTGCACTGGCTCCTCCCTCTATGCCCCTCCTCCAGACCTCAGTTAGGGAAACTGTGCCCGGAAGAGCTGACATTACAAGGAAAGGATTTTGGAATCCTGGGTAAGACTCATACCAGCCACACCAATCACACCGTACAACTCGTGATAACCTTACCCAGTTAACAGTATGAACAACAACTGAGCATCACTCAACGGATGGCTCATAACAATAACCCTTTATTAAGCAATAACTATATACACGTATTGCAGAAAGTCCGCACTTGGGACGGGCGCCAAGCATCCACTATGGACTACGAGAAATAGAATTACCGGTGAGTAAATTCTTATTTTCTCTAACGTCCTAGTGGATGCTGGGGACTCCGTAAGGACATGGGGATTATACCAAAGCTCCCAAATGGGCGGGAGAGTGCGGATGACTCTGCAGCACCGGATGAGCAAACACAAGGTCCTCCTCAGCCAGGGTATCAAACTTGTAGAACTTTGCAAAAGTGTTTGAACCCGACCAAGTAGCCGCTCGGTAAAGCTGTAAAGCCGAGACCCCTCGGGCAGCCGCTCAAGAAGAGCCCACCTTCCTTGTGGAATGGGCTTTCACTGATTTTGGATGCGGCAATCCAGCCGCAGAATGAGCCAGCTGAATCGTGCTACAGATCCAGCGAGCAACAGTTTGCTTTGAAGCAGGAGCACCCAGCTTATTGGGTACATACAGAATAAACAGCGAGTCAGTCTTCCTGACTCCAGCCGTTCTGGAAACATATATTGTCAAAGCCCGGACTACGTCCAGCAACTTGGAGTCCTCCAAGTCCCGAGTAGCCGCAGGGACCACAATAGGTTGGTTCAAATGAAACGATGATACTGCCTTTGGGAGAAATTGGGGACGAGTCCGCAATTCTGCCCTGTCCATATGGAAGATCAAATAAGGGCTTTTACATGACAAAGCCGCCAATTCTGATACACGCCTCGCCGATGCTAAGGCCAACAGCATGACCACTTTCCACGTGAGATACTTTAGTTCCACGGTCTTAAGTGGTTCAAACCAGTGGGATTTCAGGAAATCCAACACAACGTTAAGATCCCAAGGTGCCACTGGTGGCACAAAAGGGGGCTGAATATGCAGCACTCCCTTTACAAACGTCTGAACCTCAGGCAGTGAAGCCAGTTCTTTTTTAAAGAAAATGGCTAGGGCCAAAATCTGGAACTTTATGGACCCTAATTTCAGGCCCATAGTCACACCTGACTGTAGGAAGTGCAGAAATCGACCCAGCTGGAATTCCTCTGTAGGGGCCATCCTGGCCTCACACCAAGCAACATATCTTCGCCATATACGGTGATAATGCTTAGCTGTTACATCCTTCCTAGCTTTTATCAGCGTAGGAATCACTTCATCCGGGATGCCCTTTTCCGTTAGGATCCGGCGTTCAACCGCCATGCCGTCAAACGCAGCCGCGGTAAGTCTTGGAACAGACAGGGTGAGGCCATGGGTCCTCTGTGATCATCTCTTGTAGTTCTGGGTACCAAGTCCTTCTTGGCCAATCCGGAACGATGAGTATTGTTCTCACTCATCTTTTTCTTACTATTCTCAGTACATTGGGTATGAGAGGAAGAGGAAGGAACACATATACGGACTGGAACACCCAGGGTGTCACTAGCGCGTCCACAGCTATCGCCTGAGGGTCCCTTGACCTGGCAAAATATCTTTTTAGCTTTTTGTTGAGGCGGGACGCCATCATGTCCACCTGTGGCAGTTCCCATCGATTTGCAATCTGTGTGAAGACTTCTTGATGAAGTCCCCACTCTCCCGGGTGGAGGTCGTGTCTGCTGAGGAAGTCTGCTTCCCAGTTGTCCACTCCCGGAATGAACACTGCTGACAGTGCTTGTACGTGAATCTCCGCCTAACGAAGAATCTTTGTGGCTTCTGCCATCGCCACCCTGATTCTTGTGCCGCCCTGGCGGTTTACATGGGCGACCGCCGTGATGTTGTCTGACTGAATCAGCACTGGTTGGTCTCGAAGCAGAGGCTCCGCTTGACTCAGGGCGTTGTATATGGCCCTTAGTTCCAGTATATTTATGTGCAGACAAGTCTCCTGACTTGACCACAGCCCTTGGGAGTTTCTTCCCTGAGTGACTGCCCTCAATCCGCGGAGGCTTGCATCCGTGGTCACCAGGACCCAGTCCTGTATGCCGAACCTGCGGCCCTCGAGAAGATGAGCACTCTGCAGCCACCACAGAAGAGACACCCTGGCCCTCGGGGACAGGGTGATCAGCCGATGCATCTAAAGATGCGATCCGGACCACTTGTCCAACAGATCCCACTGAAAGATCCTCGCATGGAACCTGCCGAAGGGAATGGCTTCGTATGAGGCCACCATCTTTCCCAGGACTCGCGTGCAGTGATGCACCGACACCTGTTTTGGTTTTAGGAGGTCCCTGACCAGAGTCACTAACTCCTGGGCCTTCTCCTCCGGGAGAAACACCTTCTTCTGTTCTGTGTCCAGAATCATACCCAGGAAGGGCAGACGCGTCGTAGGAATCAGCTGCGACTTTGGAATATTCAGAATCCAGCCGTGCTGTTGCAACACTTCCTGAGAGTGTGCTACGCTGATCAACAACTGCTCCCTGGACCTCGCCCTTATGAGGAGATCGTCCAAGTACGGGATAACCGTAACTCCTTGCTTCCGAAGGAGTACCATCATTTCGGCCATTACCTTGGTAAATACTCTCGGTGCCGTGGACAGACCAAACGGCAACGTCTGGAATTGGTAATGACAGTCCTGTACCACAAACCTGAGGTACTCCTGGTGAGGTGGATAAATGGGGACATGCAAGTAAGCATCCTTTATGTCCAGAGATACCATAAAATCCCCCTCTTCCAGGCTTGCAATGACCGCTCTGAGCGATTCCATTTTGAACTTGAATTTTTTCATATAAATGTTCAAGGATTTTAAATTCAGAATGGGTCTTACCGAACCGTCCGGTTTCGGTACCACAAACAGTGTGGAATAGTAACCCCCTTCCCTGTTGAAGGAGGGGGACCATTATTATCACTTGCTGGAGGTACAGCTTGTGAATTGCCGCCAGGACTACCTCCCTTTCCGTGGGGGAAGCTGGCAAGGCTGATTTTAGGTAACGGTGAGGGGGAGTCACTTCGAACTCCAGCTTGTATCCCTGAGATACAATTTGTATAGCCCAAGGATCCACCTGTGAGCGAACCCACTGGTTGCTGAATTTTCGGAGACGCGCCCCCACCGCTCCTGGCTCCGCCTGTGGAGCCCCAGCGTCATGCGGTGGACTTAGTGGAAGCCGGGGAGGACTTTTGTTCCTGGGAACTAGCTGCATGGTGCAGCTTCTTTCCTCTACCCCTGCCAAGAAAGGATGCACCTCTGACCTTCTTGCTTCTCTGAGAACGAAAGGACTGCATTTAATAATACGGTGCTTTCTTAGGCTGTGAGGAAACCTGAGGCAAGAAAGTCGACTTTCCAGCTGTCGCTGTGGACACAAGGTCCGAGAGGCCGTCCCCAAACAATTCCTCACCCTTATAAGGCAAAACCTCCATCTTTTATATGGCCCAGGGTTAGCAAGACAGTATCCCTGTCCAGGGCATCTATGTCCTCTGACAGAGTATCTGTCCATGCTGCTACAGCGCTACACATCCAGGCTGAAGCAATAGCTGGTCTCAGTAGAGTACCAGAGTGTGTATACACTGACTTCAAGATAGCTTCCTGCTACCTATCCGCAGGATCCTTTAGGGCGGCCGTATCCTGAGACGGCAGGGCCACCTTCTTAGATAAGCGTGTCAGCGCCTTGTCTACCCTAGGGGAGGATTCCCAACGTAACCTGTCCGTTGGCGGGAAAGGGTACGCCAGCAGTAATTTTTTGGAAATCACCACTTTCTTATCAGGGGAACTCCACGCTTCTTCACATAACTCATTTAATTCATGTGACGGGGGAAAAGTCACTGCCTGCTTTTTCTCCCCAAACATATACACCCTCTTGTCAGGGACAGGGTTAACCTCTGAAATGTGCAATACATCTTTCATTGCAATAATCATGTAGCGGATGGCCTTGGTCATCTTAGGCTGTAATTGTGCCTCATCATCGTCGACACTGGAGTCGGACTCCGTGTCGGCATCTGTGTCAACCATCTGAGATAGTGGGCGTTTATGAGACCCTGACGGCCTCTGAGTCGCCTGGGCAGGCCCGGGTTGAGACCCCGGCTGTCCCAAGGCTGCAGCGTCATCAAACCTTTTATGCAAGGAGCTTACATTATCATTTAAGACCTTTCACATATCCATCCAGTCAGCGGCGACACCACATTTATCCGCACTTGCTCCGCCTCCACGTAACCCTCCTCATCAAACATGTCGACACAGCCGTACCGACACACAGCACACACACAGGGAATGCTCTAACTGAGGACAGGACCCCACAAAGGCCTTTGGGGAGACAGAGAGAGAGTATGCCAGCACACACCACAGCGCTATATAACCCAGGGATATTCACTATAATAAGCGATTACCCAATAAGCTGCCGATTTTATGTCTTTTGCGCCTAAATTTATGTGCCCCCCCTCTCTTTTTTACCCTTCTTGTACCTGGATACTGCAGGGGAGAGCCTGGTGAGCGTCCTTCCAGCGGAGCTGTGAAGAGAAAATGGCGCTGGTGTGCTGAGGAAGAAGGCCCCGCCCCCTCAGCGGCGGGCTTCTGTCCCGCTTCTGTGTGAAAAAAATGGCGGGGTTTTTTACATATATACAGTGCCTGACTGTATATATGTATGTTATGCCAAAAAGGTACTTCAATTGCTGCCCAGAGTGTGAAAGTGTGCTGGGAGCAATGGCGCACAGCTGCGGTGCTGTGCGCTACCTTAAATGAAGACTATCGAGGACAGATGCCTGTGTTCGAACCCTCTGGAGCTAATGGTGTCCAGTAGCCTAAGAAGCGCAACCTAGCTGTAGACAGGTAGGTTTGCTTCTCTCCCCTCAGTCCCTCGTAGCAGTGAGTCTGTTGCCAGCAGAAGCTCACTGAAAATAAAAAACCTAACAAATACTTTCTTTTACTAGCAGGCTCAGGAGAGCCCACTAGGAGCACCCAGCTCTGGCCGGGCACAGATTCTAACTGAGGTCTGGAGGAGGGGCATAGAGGGAGGAGCCAGTGCACACCAGATAGTACCTAATCTTTCTTTAGAGTGCCCAGTCTCCTGCGGAGCCCGTCTATTCCCCATGGTCCTTACGGAGTCCCCAGCATCCACTAGGACGTTAGAGAGAAAAAAATTCTCATGAAAACACACAGGTTCAATGAAACCTGTGTGTTTTCAATAGAAACAGCCCCAGTTTCAGATGAAAACTTGGCTGTTTCCAGAACTTTGTTTATTTTTGCCTTGTATTGTGAGGAAGTGAGCGAGAATCTTGACCAGGAAAAAGCAGTGGACGTGTTGTATTTAGATTTTGCAAAAGCCTTCGATACGGTGCCTCATAGGAGACTGATCAACAAATTCAGGGAACTTGGCCTAGGAAATACTGTTTGTACATGGATAAGTAATTGGCTGGATAACAGGGTACAACGAGTAGTTGTCAATGGGATGTTCTCCAGCTGGGCACCAGTAGTCAGCGGAATACCACAAGGGTCCGTTCTTGCCCACGGCTGTTCACTATATTTATCAATGATCTAGGAATAGGCCTGGAAAGCAGAGTGTCAATCTTTGCAAATGATACTAAACTGTGTAAGGTAATTAATTCAGAAGGCGCAGTAGTCTCTCTACAGAATTACTTAGTTAAACTGGAAATCTGGGCGTCTAAATGGAAAATGAGGTTCAATATAGAAAAATGCAAAGTTGTGCATTTTGGGACAAAAAACATACTTACATCCTACTGTCAAAGTCAAAAAATATCATGATGCATATGCCTTGTACTAACCCCTCATGCACATGCCCGCTGCGCGTGCACACACTCTGCCGTGCGTGCACATATCCGCAATTTGCGTAAAGATCGCTCCGGCGATCACGCGCGTGGTTTGCGCATTTATGGTAGAGTTTGTAAGCGTCTAGCGTGCGACTCGATCGTAGCATATTTAACCCATATAGTGTGTTTTGTAGTTAATATTCCCCTAGACAATGTCAGCGAGTATGTTTAGTTTAAACTGTTCCTGGACAGAGAGATTCCTCTTTACATGATAGGAAGGGTCAGACAAAGGTTGAAAGGTAGTGTCTAGTATCCAGCTGTAGGGTATTTTAAGGGTAACATTCCGATGCTAGTTAAAAAAGGATCGCTCGCTCCTGCGTATAGTTATGTACAAATGTAGTTTATAAACATTAACTGTATTTGCTGTAAATTACACATGCGGCGGGAATCCTGAGGATACCTCCCACCAGAGCAGTTGGGAAAAGACACAGCCCACCTGTTCAAATCCACCTATGACCCTTGCTATAATGTGGAGACACATTCCTGTGTCCAATGAACAATGAGATTACAAGGTACCATTGTATTGTGAATGTATGTTGTGCTATATAAAGACCACCATTGCCTGGCCAGCCTCACTCTCTCTGAAGGCTTTCTCCCTGAATGCTGAGGACTGGATTCAGGTCGCGCTTGCGAATCATCCCCACGTATCTATTATTCTCTGTAGCCATTTTGTTCGCCATTTATGTTCTCATTTGTTCGCTCTTGTTTGCAATTGTTCACATTATTTTCTGTTATTCTATTTAGATTTCTATGTTCGTTTGTAGTGTATAACTTCTATTGTGTTTCCCTTTTTCTCTAAACCATCCACGGCGGTGTTAGAGCTGCTGTGGTTTTTAAATCCAAACCAGGTCTTGTTTTCTCACTGTTTACTGCAAAGGGCTTTTCTTAGCGTCTCAATCGCTCAAACAGCATACACATTGTTAAGGTTTTTAAGCGTTACATCATTGTAGTATCTGACTACTAAGGTTTAGAGAATAAGCATATTCTTACTGTGTTTTATTAATAAGGTTTACTGCGTATCATTCTGTGAGCGTCTGCGCCGCTCGTGTCTCACTCTCACGGCGCAGCGTCCGCTACGCCAATAGCGTAGCAGTACGGTACTCGGTACGCCTATAGCGTGCTTGATACGGAGCGTGAATCCGTGAGCGTACGTGTCGCTCGTGCGTCGCGCCCACGGCCTAGCATCTGTTACGCTAAGTACGTACCCCTACGGTACTCAGTACGCAAATAGCGTACTCAGTCTGTAATAGTGTATAGCTTTATATTTAATGGTAATAATTGACATTATCACTACATTCTAGATGGAGAAAATCTAGGGGTAACTATGGTGGAAAAAGATTTGGTGGTGCTCATAGATAATAGGCTTAATAACAGTACACAATGTCAAACTGCAGCAAAGAAGGCAAGTAAAGTGCTTGCGTGCATTAAACGGGCCATTGAGACAAGGGACGAGGATGTAATTCTGCCACTGTACAAATCATTGGTACGTCCGCATCTGGAATAGGGTGTTCAGTTCTGGGCACCACATTATAAAAAAAGATATTGGGGAACTAGAAAGAGTTCAAAGGCGAGCTACTAAATTGATTAAACGGTTAGAGACTCTGTAGTATGAGGAAAGGCTTACTAGGCTAAAAATGTACACACTAGAGAAGAGGAGACTAAAAGGAAACATTATTAATATCTTCAAATATGTAATGGGTCATTACAAGGAGCTAGCAGCGGATTTGTTTATTAAAAGAACTCTATTGGATGCGTGGGCACTCGCTCAGGCTAGAAGAGAGAAAATTCTGTACACAACGTAGGAAAGGGTTCTTCACGGTAAGAGCAATAAAGATTTGGAACTCACTGCCATAGAAGGTAATAATGGCAGACTCTGTAAATGCATTTAAAAACGGATTGGATAAATTTCTAACTGGAAAATGTATCCAGGGCTTTTGCATTTAACATATTGACATTAAAATTATCTGGGAGTGGTAGGAATCATTGCTGTCAATCGGTACTAAACCATTAATTCAGCAGGCGCATTATAATATGAACAGATTAACGCAGAATACAGGCTGAACCTGATGGCATTTTGCCTCTTTTCAACCTCACAGACTATGTAACTATGTATTTTTGTCATTAAAAAGTAACAAATACTAAAAGCTTAAAACTCTAATTGTGTAGAGTTTGTATATTCTCCGTGTTTACGTGGGTTTGAACAGCTGAAGACTGAACATAGGCCCTCATTCCGAGTTGATCGGTCGCAAGGCGAATTTAGCAGAGTTGCTCACGCTAAGCCGCCGCCTACTGGGAGTGAATCTTAGCTTCTTAAAATTGCGACCGATGTATTCGCAATATTGCGATTACTAACTACTTAGCAGTTTCAGAGTAGCTTCAGACTTACTCTGCCTGTGCGATCAGTTCAGTGCTTGTCGTTCCTGGTTGACGTCACAAACACACCCAGCGTTCGCCCAGGCACTCCCACCGTTTCTCCGGCCACTCCTGCGTTTTTTCCGGAAACGGTAGCGTTTTCAGCCACACGCCCCTGAAACGCCGTGTTTCCGCCCAGTAACACCCATTTCCTGTCAATCACATTACGATCGCCGGAGCGAAGAAAAAGCCGTGAGTAAAAATACTTTCTTCATAGTAAAGTTACTTGGCGCAGTCGCAGTGCGAACTTTGCGCATGCGTACTAAGCGGATTTTCACTGCGATGCGATGAAAAAGAACGAGCGAACAACTCGGAATGAGGGCCATAATGAGGTGCTCAGATGCAAGAGAAAATGAAGCCTATATGAGGGCAATTTGGGTTTGTCTTACAAGCCAGTAATACTGCACTCCAGACTGGGGTGAGTGCAATTGATTTTAACTGTAGTTCAATGTAAACTATGAATATGAATATACACACACACACACACACACACACACACACACACACACACACACACACACACACACACACACACATCCATACATATCAAAGTATATTAAGTGTACTTCATGGTAAGAGTAGTAAGGAAAAATGTTCTCATATAGTTCCTGTGCATTCATATTGTAAGAATTTAGGCAATTGGTAACAGGTACTTTAAACAGGATAACTGTCCTCCATCATCTACTCGTGACTACTTATCATTGCCAAAGGCCTGTTAATGACACGGTTTGGAGAAGGATTTTTATACTGACTAGGTCTATATTTACACATTACAAATTTGGTGACGAGAAATGCACCACATATAGTACATATTTATGAGAGTACAGATAATATTATTGTCATGTGATTCTCTAACCTTTTAAAGATACAGGTCAACATTGTTCTGTAAGGTGCATTTTACTATCGTATGAGCACAAAATATAAATACATACATTCAGTATTGTACTGAAATCATGTATGTAGATGTGAAATATATGAAAACAAAATTTAGCCAATAATAACTTAGCAAAGCTATAAAGTGGATAAATTAATGGGTCAGAAGGGATACATCCAAGGACACTAAAAGAGCTTAAAGATCTGCTGGTAGCACCATTAACATAATTATTCAACCAGTCACTAGATACAGGTGCAATTCCAGAGGACTGGAAAAGCGCGAATGCAGTTCCATTGCACAAAAGTGGAAGCAAGGAAGAAGCAAGTAACTACAGACCAGTAAGCCTTACATCAGTAGTAGGGAAATTAATGGAAACACTATTAAAATAAAGAGTTTTGAAATATCTTAAATCAAGCAATTTACGAGATCCTAAACAGCATGGATTTACTGGTGTGAGATCATGCCAAACAAATTTTAATAACTTTTTGACTCTATGACTAAAATAATAGATAGGGCGGGGATGGGTGTAGCAGACTTTAGTAAGGCAATTGACACTGTCCCACATCGCAGGCTGCTAAATAACCTCAAAAGAGTGGTATTGGATTACAAAAAAGTTAAATGGATAAGAACCTGGTTGCAGGATAGGAAACAGACAGTTGTATTAAATGGAGTGAAATGAGGGAGAAAGGCTGCCAGTGGAGTACCCTATGGATCTGTACTTGGACCAGTGCTCTTTGATATCTTTGCAAATAGAATCAAAGGGAAAGTATGCCTTTTTACAGATGACACAAAAGTTTCGCAACAGGGTAGATACACCAGGAGGGGTAAAACAAATGAATTATGAGCTAGGTAGGCTTAAAAAATGGTCAAGAACATGGCAACTACATTTTAATGCTAAAAAATGCAAAATCATGCACTTGAGCCTCAAAAACCCAATGGCTAAACATAGTATTAAGGGTACTATAACAGAAACTACTGAGGAGTAAAGGGATTTAGGAGTCACTATTTCAAGTGACTTAAAGACAGGAAAGCAATGAGAAAGGCAAATCAGATGTTTGGTTGGGGCTGAAATGCCAGCGGTCAGAATACCAACCGCGGCATCCCGCTGTTTAGAAACCCGAGCATGCTACTCCTCACCTCGTAAACCTAACTCTCGCAGCCTAAACCTAAGCTTTTTCCCCCGAAGCATAACCTTAGCCCTGGCCGGTGGTGCCTAAACCTAACCTCCCCTTCTCGCAGCCTAAACCGGACCCCCTCCCCGCAGCTTAACCGTAACACTCCCCAGTGATGCCTAAAACTAACCCCCCTCCCCACAGCCTAAACCTAACCTCCCCCTCCCCCCCAAACACACCTTAACTCTATGGTGGCCCGGCAGCCACTCTATTGGGATCACAGCGGTCGGGATGCTGGCTCCGACTTTGTGATCTCATTCGGGATGTCGGCGCTGGCATTTTTGTTGGGAGAAATGGTCGTAACAGAAATTTCAAATATACCAAGGGTTTTAACAAAGTACAGGAAGGAAACATTCTTCTAAAGAAGAGAAGTATTAACTTAAGGACATACATTGAAACTGGATGGAGGCAGGTTCAAGGGAAATTTAAGGAAAAATTACTTCACCGAAAGGGCAGTAGATAAGTGGAATGGCCTCCCATCAGAGGTGGTAAAGGCTAAGACAGTAGAGCTATTTAAACATGCTTGGGATAGGCATATGACTATCCTTACAAAGAACTAAAGATCTAAAAGGACTGAGATTACCTAAAGGATAATAAAAGGGGCAGACTATATGGGCCAAGTGGTTCTTAACTGCCGTCAAATTCAATCGGTATAAATAGTATTTTCAATGTGATATACTGTAATAGTTGCTAACTATTCGATTGGTTAAGCCGATGAAATGGATAATCAACTTACTTAAAATTTATGGGGTGGCGTAATGGTAGTAAAATTGGTAAATGTCACAATATAGGCAAAAGAGACCCTGTTATACTGTATTCTCCATCCACTTATTTGTTGTGACTCAAAATATATCGATTTTAAAGGTGTCAAGTTATTCACACATTGACTTTGCCTGATAACATTTAAATAGATCTACCTAATACCAAAAAAATCTCAAATAATAACAGCGCAAACAGTATATGCATAGAATTGCAGATCTGAATTTGACGCATTTTACAGAACTTGGGGGGGGGGGTGGGAGATGTGTCTGGACATCAGGCATCCAACATGAGTTGAGATGAGGTGAAACCTCCTTCCAGCCCTCATTGCACTTGTATTAAATGGACGCATTAGCATATTATTTAATAGTTACATATATAGATACTTTTTTTGATTTATAGCCACATCATCTGGATACCTACTTGTTGGGCAGCATTTGCATCCTGTGCCAATGTATCTGGATCATACATTGGTTCTAATGCCTCCAATGCTTTTTCTGGGTGACCAAGTTGCTGTTGAAGTGTAGAGAGAGAGATCCTAGCATCCAAGTGCAGGGGAGCCATATCCACCACCTTACAGTAACTCTCTGCAGCACTCTCCATGTGCCCCAGAGCTTTTAAACAATCTGTAACATGAGATAAATAGCCTGTAAGGAAGTATTTATATCCTGAAAACATTATAGGGTCGGTTAGTTTATTGCACACTGTTTAAACAATACAAAAATAGGTAAGGTCTTTTTTAGACTACCCACAGCAGAAATGTAAAAACCAATTGGTAAAAACCAATTCATGTAACAGCCTATGTTAGACCGCACATATCACAGGATAGTTCTATTTTTTTAGTACTGTCCTGATGTCCCTCCCACAGGCTGGTGTCCCGGGGCGAAGAGCACGGTTACCGTTCTATGCACGGCTCCATACACTGTGCAGTGAGGGCCTGGGGCAGCCCAAAATCTTACAGAATGCTGGAAACGCCTCCACGGTGATGACACCGGGGGACTCCGCCCCCTTTCCAGGAGCCCAGCAAGGTCCAGCCTCCTTTTTGTGCGCACGAGAGGTTCCAAATTCACTGTCATCAATGTTGGGAGGTATGGACAGCATGCAATGATTATCTGCCAGTTTAACCGTGCCGGACATATCACAAATATCCTTACTGGTGTCTTTTTAGAATAGATGGAAAAATTGAAGCAAACCAAACTAGATGTTCATACAAAGGCATGTTTCTCACATGTATTTTGTTGCAGTTTCTTTATTAAAAATACAAATTATATTTATTGGATCAGGAGACCATCAACTTTTCTACCTTATATTTGCCCCCAAGATGTGCTTGTAGGGAACTAAATAAAATTTTAGAGAGTTTACAATTTCATGTCGGCCATCTTCAGATATGTTTAAACATTTAAACCTACATCACATGCCCAATTTTACAGATGCCGCAGCCCTCCAATCGGTGCCATATTCACCACAAATAATGCAGTAAATCACTATTATTTTTAATTTGGTGTTAAACATTTTTGAACATAGCTGCATGAAATTCACTGGCCTCTACATTGCATCTGCACGATGAAATCCAGAGACGATCACTGTCTATACATCTCCACAAAAGAGCAATTCCAGTCATTTTTTATTAAGGTGCCAACACCCTATCCCCACCCTTCTCTTTCCGTAATACATATCCAGTAAATAAGTTTTGTTTACCAACTGCAAATTGCAGCAGAGGTTTGAGTGGGAGGACCAATCACAGGCAGCATGGAGCAACCCCCAGGACCTTGGTTGGGGGGAAGAGCAATTTTGTAAAATATTTTACTAAGTAATAGAGTAGCTTCGAATAGAGCAAAATCAGAACAGAAAGTTTACTATGTGACGACTAAATATTTGCTTGCTGGGATGGTCAGCCTTTTCATTTTCTAGTAAGAGCATGACCAAACTGAATACACACACTAACTCAGATTATAAATTGCAAACAATTTGGAAGGCATGCAGGTCCTTGTAGTCTAATGGAAGATCTTAGGGGCGGCTCTCAGGTAAACTAGCCCTCAATCTGGATGTAATTTTGTATGAGCCTTTATCACGAGGCCTTACTGTAGACAAATCACATGGTCCTATGTGTGTACTGCTACTATGTAGTGTAGGACTGCTATCAGAGATGCTGTGACGCAGCTCAGCAGCTTTTCCATGTACTTGCAAATTCACAGAACAAATATCTCTGAGATTCTACTACCATAGAGGTTCAGGTATTGTTGCAGGTATTAGTCAATGTGCTGGGGGGATACTAGGAGGGTAAAAAAGTACCCCCCCCCCTCTCTCTGTTTGCTCAGATTATAAATCCCAGCATCAGAAGCAGAGTATACAGACACTGTATACACCTGTAAGACTAAATGGGCATTTTAACATTGCATAATTGTCACTTGTTAGTATCCGGTTAAGACTAGCTCTTACCTGCATGTCGTAGCCAAACAACAGCCAGATTATATTTTTCAGAGCACACCAGTGCACTAAGGAGAGGTAATGCAGAATTATATTCTCCAATATCAAGAAAAGCTTCTGCCACATCTAGATACAAATCTCCCATTTCTTCTGGATTCTGCTCCATTAAGGATGTCAACATGGGCTAAAAAAGAAAATAAATTCCTGTATGTATATTTGGCATCCGGTCTCTAGGTCGACAGTAACTAGGTCGACCACTATTGGTCAACAGTAACTAGGTCGACAGGGTCTCTAGGTCGACATGTTCTAGGTCGACAGGTCAATAGGTCGACATGAGTTTTTCACTTTTTTTTTTTCTCTTGAACCTTTTCACACTTAACGATCCACGTGAACTACGATTGGAACGGTAATCTATGCAGAGCAAAGCGGTAGCGGAGCGAGGCACCTTGCCCGAAGCATGGCGAGCGAAGAGAGCCATGTGAGGGGACACGGTGCACTAATTGGAGTTCCTGGTCACTCTATGAAGAAAACAACAACAACAAAAAAAAACAACTCGTGTCGACCTTTTGACCTGTCGACCTAGACCATGTCGACCTAAAGACCCTGTCGACCTAGTTACTGTCGACCAATAGTGGTTGACCTAGACACTATCTACCTTCCATACCACATCCGTATATTTATTAAAAAAAAAAAAAGTTTTCCTTTAATAACAGGATTCATGTAGCTTGACTTCACTTACATTGTAACTAGCAGGGTTGGCTGGTGTAACAATTTTTTTTATATACACACATTTACATATCTTTGTTTTGTTTTTTCATTACGCTGTGACTACTGGCACAGCTCTGTGAGTTTTTAAACAAAGGTCTATTATACTAAAAAAATAAGAATTTACTCACCGGTAATTCTATTTCTCGTAGTCCGTAGTGGATGCTGGGACTCCGTAAGGACCATGGGGAATAGCGGCACCGCAGGAGACTGGGCACAACTATAAAGAAAGCTTTAGGTCTAACTGGTGTGCACTGGCTCCTCCCACTATGACCCTCCTCCAGTTCTTCAGTTAGGATACTGTGCCCGGAAGAGCTGACACAAGAAGGAAGGATTTTGAATCCCGGGTAAGACTCATACCAGCCACACCAATCACACCGTATAACTCGTGATACAATACCCAGTTAACAGTATGATAACAACTGAGCCTCTCAACAGATGGCTCAACAATAACCCTTTAGTTAAGCAATAACTATATACAAGTATTGCAGACAATCCGCACTTGGGATGGGCGCCCAGCATCCACTACGGACTACGAGAAATAGAATTACCGGTGAGTAAATTCTTATTTTCTCTGACGTCCTAAGTGGATGCTGGGACTCCGTAAGGACCATGGGGATTATACCAAAGCTCCCAAACGGGCGGGAGAGTGCGGATGACTCTGCAGCACCGAATGGGCAAACTCTAGGTCCTCCTCAGCCAGGGTGTCAAACTTGTAGAATTTAGCAAATGTGTTTGACCCCGACCAAGTAGCTGCTCGGCAAAGTTGAAGAGCCGAGACCCCTCGGGCAGCCGCCCAAGAAGAGCCCACCTTCCTCGTGGAATGGGCTTTCACTGATTTAGGATGCGGCAGTCCAGCCGCAGAATGTGCAAGCTGAATCGTACTACAGATCCAGCGAGCAATAGTCTGCTTTGAAGCAGGTGCACCCAACTTGTTGGGCGCATACAGGATAAATAGCGAGTCAGTCTTTCTGACTCCAGCTGTCCTGGAAACATATTTTCAGGGCCCTGACTACGTTCAACAACTTGGAAGCCTCCAAGTCTTTTGTAGCCGCAGGTACCACAATAGGTTGGTTCAGATGAAACGCTGATACCACTTTAGGGAGAAACTGGGGACGAGTCCTCAATTCTGCCCTATCCATATGGAAAATCAGATAAGGGCATTTATGTGACAAAGCCGCCAATTCTGATACACGCCTGGCCGAAGCCAATGCCAACAACATGACCACTTTCCACGTGAGATATTTCAAATCCACGGTTTTCAGTGGCTCAAACCAATGTGACTTTAGGAAATCCAACACCACGTTGAGATCCCAAGGTGCCACTGGAGGCACAAAAGGTGGCTGAATATGCAGCACTCCCTTAACAAAAGTCTGAACTTCAGGTAGTGAAGCCAGTTCTCTCTGGAAGAAAATCGATAGAGCCGAAATCTGGACCTTAATGGAACCTAATTTAAGGCCCATAGTCACCCCTGACTGTAGGAAGTGCAGGAAACGGCCCAGCTGAAATTCCTCCGTTGGGGCCTTCCTGGCCTCACACCACGCAACATATTTTCGCCATATGCAGTGATAATGGTTTGCGGTTACTTCTTTCCTAGCCTTAATCAGCGTAGGAATGACTTCCTCCGGAATGCCCTTTTCCTTCAGGATCCGGTGTTCAACCGCCATGCCGTCAAACGCAGCCGCGGTAAGTCTTGGAACAGACAGGGCCCCTGCAGCAGCAGGTCTTGTCTGAGCGGTAGAGGCCATGGGTCCTCTGAGATCATTTCTTGAAGTTCCGGGTACCAAGCTCTTCTTGGCCAATCCGGAACAATGAGTATAGTTCTTACTCCTCTTCTCCGTATTATCCTCAGTACCTTTGGTATGAGAGGAAGAGGAGGGAACACATAAACCGACCGGTACACCCACGGTGTCACTAGAGCGTCCACAGCTATCGCCTGAGGGTCTCTTGACCTGGCGCAATACTTTTCTAGCTTTTTGTTTAGGCGGGACGCCATCATGTCCACCTGTGGCCTTTCCCAACGGTTTACAATCATTTGAAAGACTTCTGGGTGAAGTCCCCACTCTCCCGGGTGGAGGTCGTGCCTGCTGAGGAAGTCTGCTTCCCAGTTGTCCACTCCCGGAATGAACACTGCTGACAGTGCTAACGCGTGATTTTCCGCCCATCGGAGAATCCTTGTGGCTTCTGCCATCGCCGTCCTGCTTCTCGTGCCGCCCTGTCGGTTTACATGGGCGACCGCCGTGATGTTGTCTGACTGGATCAGTACCGGCTGGTTTTGAAGCAGGGATTTTGCCTGACTTAGGGCATTGTAAATGGCCCTTAGTTCCAGAATATTTATGTGCAGGGAAGTCTCCTGACTTGACCATAGTCCTTGGAGTTTCTTCCCTGTGTGACTGCCCCCCAGCCTCGAAGGCTGGCATCCGTGGTCACCAGGACCCAGTCCTGTATGCCGAATCTGCGGCCCTCTTGAAGATGAGCACTCTGCAGCCACCACAGCAAAGACACCCTTGTCCTTGGAGACAGGGTTATCAATCGATGCATCTGAAGATGCGATCCGGACCACTTGTCCAACAGGTCCCACTGAAAGGTTCTTGCATGAAACCTGCTGAATGGAATCGCTTCGTAGGAAGCTACCATTTTTCCCAGGATCCGCGTGCAGTGATGCACCGACACCTGTTTTGGTTTTAGGAGGCCTCTGACTAGAGATGACAGCTCCTTGGCCTTCTCCTCCGGGAGAAACACTTTTTTCTGTTCTGTGTCCAGAACCATCCCCAGGAACAGTAGACGTGTCGTAGGGACCAGCTGTGACTTTGGAATGTTCAGAATCCAGCCGTGCTGTTGTAGCACTTCCCGAGATAGTGCTACCCCGACCAACAACTGCTCTCTGGACCTCGCCTTTATCAGGAGATCGTCCAAGTACGGGATAATTAAAACTCCCTTCTTTCGAAGGAGTATCATCATTTCGGCCATTACCTTGGTAAAGACCCTCGGAGCCGTGGATAGACCGAACGGCAACGTCTGGAATTGGTAATGATAATCCTGTACCACAAATCTGAGGTACTCCTGGTGAGGATGGTAAATGGGGACATGCAGGTAAGCATCCTTGATGTCCAGTGATACCATGTAATCCCCCTCGTCCAGGCTTGCAATAACCGCCCTGAGCGATTCCATCTTGAACTTGAATTTTTTTATATATGTGTTCAAGGATTTCAAATTTAAAATGGGTCTCACCGAACCGTCCGGTTTCGGTACCACAAACATTGTGGAATAGTAACCCCTTCCTTGTTTAAGTAGGGGTACCTTTACTATCACCTGTTGTGAATACAGCTTGTGAATTGCCTGTAACACTGCCTCCCTGCCTGAGGGAGTGGTTGGCAAGGCAGATTTGAGGAAACGGCGGGGAGGAGACATCTCGAATTCCAGCTTGTACCCCTGAGATACTATCTGAAAAATCCAGGGATAGCGAGCCCACTGATTGCTGAAATATTTGAGACGGGCCCCCACCGTACCTGGCTCCGCCTGTGGAGCCCCAGCGTCATGCTGTGGACTTAGAGGAAGCGGGGGAGGACTTTTGCTCCTGGGAACTGGCTGTATGCTGCAGCTTCTTTCCCCTACCTCTGCCTCTGGGCAGAAAGGACGCGCCTCTAACCCGCTTGCCCCTATTGGGCCGAAAGGACTGTACCTGATAATACAGTGCTTTCTTTGGTTGTGAGGGAACATGGGGTAAAAATGTAGACTTCCCAGCTGTTGCTGTGGAAACCAGGTCCGAGAGACCATCCCCGAACAACTCCTCACCTTATAAGGCAGAACTTCCATGTGTCTTTTGGAATCTGCATCTCCTGTCCACTGCCGAGTCAGAACTGCCGAGTCCATAACCCTCTCCTGGCAGAAATGGACATTGCACTAATTTTGGATGCCAGCCGGCAAATATCCCTCTGTGCATCCCTCATGTATAAAAGTGCGTCTTTTATATGCTCTACGGTTAGCAATATAGTGTCCCTGTCTAGGGTATCTATATTTTCTGACAGGGAATCTGACCATGCAACAGCAGCACTGCACATCCAGGCTGAAGCAATAGCCGGTCTCAGTATAACACCTGTGTGTGTATATATAGATTTCAGGATAGCCTCCTGCTTTCTATCCGCAGATTCCTTCAGGGCGGCCGTATCCGGAGACGGTAGTGCCACCTTCTTTGACAAGCGTGTGAGCGCTTTATCCACCCTAGGGGATGTTTCCCAGCGTGACCTATCCTCTGGCGGGAAAGGGTACGCCATTAGTAACCTCTTAGAAATTACCAGCTTTTTATCAGGGGAAGCCCACGCTTCTTCACACACTTCATTTAACTCCTCAGATGGAGGAAAAGCTACTGGTAGTTTTTTCTCTCCAAACATTATACCCTTTTTTGTGGTACCGGGGGTAGCATCAGAAATGTGCAACACATTTTTCATTGCCTCAATCATGTAACGTGTGGCCCTACTGGAAGTTACATTAGTCTCATCGTCGTCGACACTGGAGTCAGTATCCGTGTCGACATCTGTGTCTGCCATCTGAGGTAGCGGGCGTTTTAGAGCCCCTGATGGCTTTTGAGACGCCTGGGCAGGCACAGGCTGAGAAGCCGGCTGTCCCACATTAGGTATGTCGTCAAACCTTTTATGCAAGGAGTCGACACTGTCGCGTAATTCCTTCCACAGCACCATCCACTCAGGTGTCGACCCCGCAGGGGGTGACATCACATTTACAGGCATCTGCTCCGCCTCCACATAAGCCTCCTCATCAAACATGTCGAGACAGCCGTACCGACACACCGCAAACACACATGGAATGCTCTGACAGAGGACAGGACCCCACAAAGCCCTTTGGGGAGACAGAAAGAGAGTATGCCAGCACACACCAGAGCGCTATATAACACAGGGATCCCACTATAAATGAGTGTTTTCCCTTATAGCTGCTTTTTATATATCAATATATATATATATCTATCCTGCGCCTAAATTTAGTGCCCCCCCTCTCTTTTTTACCCTTCTGTAGTGTTCAGACTGCAGGGGAGAGAGCCAGGGAGCTTCCTTCCAGCGGAGCTGTGAGGAAAAAATGGCGCCAGTGTGCTGAGGGAGATGGCCCCGCCACTTTTCCGGCGGACTTCTCCCGCTTTTTCTGGAATACTGGCAGGGGTATTTTTACATCTATATAGCCTCTAGGACTATATATGATGTAGATTTGCCAGCCAAGGTGTCATATATTGCCCTCAGGGCGCCCCCCCCCAGCGCCCTGCACCCATCAGTGACCGGAGTGTGAGGTGTACATGAGGAGCAATGGCGCACAGCTGCAGTGCTGTGCGCTACCTTGGTGAAGACCGAAGTCTTCTGCCGCCGATTTTCCGGACCTCTTCATGCTTCTGGCTCTGTAAGGGGGGCGGCGGCGCGGCTCCGGGAACGAACACCAAGGTCGGGTCCTGCGGTCGATCCCTCTGGAGCTAATGGTGTCCAGTAGCCTAAGAAGCCCAAACTACCACCTGTTAGGTAGGTTCGCTTCTTCTCCCCTTAGTCCCTCGCTGCAGTGAGTCTGTTGCCAGCAGATCCCACTGTAAAATAAAAAACCTAAATATACTTTCTTTCTAGGTGCTCAGGAGAGCCCCTAGTGTGCATCCAGCTCAGCCGGGCACAAGATTCTAACTGAGGTCTGGAGGAGGGTCATAGTGGGAGGAGCCAGTGCACACCAGTTAGACCTAAAGCTTTCTTTATAGTTGTGCCCAGTCTCCAGCGGAGCCGCTATTCCCCATGGTCCTTACGGAGTCCCAGCATCCACTTAGGACGTCAGAGAAACTAGTGTTTTCATTCAAAATGCATACCCAGTACTAACGCTTAACTCCTTTTTGTGTGCGTGCACGGTGTTTCTCTGAAAAGTGCTTTGGCAATTTCCATTTTGTATTACTATTCAGATTTATTTAATTATAAAAAGTAATAAGTAGGACTAATGCTTAACATTAACTTGTTGTTCTTATTTTCAATTTCATCTATCTGTGAGTGTACTTTATATAATAATATGTTTAGTCTACTTACAGTATATTCAGATGTAATAGGAATAAGCTGTAAAAATGAGTTTTACTGAAAAAAATATAAAATAAATAAAATCAAGCCTAATAAAAAAAAATTCATGTTACAAAACACTGAAACACTAGTTACCAGCCCGTCAAAATGACAGAACATCATAACTGTAATGTCGGTGAGCAAAACACTTAAAATCCCTCCATAGAGGTGAGGAGCAGCTTTAGCCTTTTATTATATAGGATGGTTGATCAAGGTTTCTAATACAGGATTCAACTTTTTTATTCATTAAAACATTAATAGCAATCCAAAAAAAATGGTCTAAACAAAGAAAAACAAACTTAAAAAAAAAACAGTCACTTTAAGAAACAATACACTTATAGGGGCTGATTCTGAGGCACACACAAGGTGTCTTTATTTGCAGGCAGCCCCAGAAGCTTGGAGCATTGGAAGCACTCCTATTACACTCCCAAGCCGCTCAGCTCTCACCCTAAGAACACCCAATTTCATGGTACTACAGATTCGTCCAGCTCAGAAGAGGATAGACATATGCAAAAATGTGTAGATTTTATCTGTGCCTGCTCTGTGGGCCTGATTCAGGTCCCAACGCTTCTGCATTGTCGGAAGCAGAACAGCTGCAGACATCAGTTGAATGACAGCCTGCAGCCGTTTGGGGGTGGAGATAGCTTCTTTTCCCAAAACGGATGTTTGTCACCTTTATTTTGGGGGGAAGGCACTGAGGCGAGGATATCAGTCTTCGACGGAGATTTCCTGGACTCTTTGTAGGAGCTGCTGCGGCCAGCTTTCGTGACCCCATGGGTGACCAGCCAAAAGAATTGCAAATGAAGTGATGCTGCGTCCTAGCACGCAGCACTGGATCACAAATGCAAGCAGGAGGAGTCTACTTATACCAGATACCTCCTGTGGCATACCATATCCGTGCATTGCTGCTGCTTCCAAGGAGGAAGCAGCAATGCACGCGCCAACTACATCTGAATCAGGCCTTGTATGCAAAATGTCGTCATTTGCATCCTTGACCAGAGATCTGTCAGAATCAGCCCCATAGTACTGCAGGAGGCAAAGAACCTCAAGAAGACTACTACTACTACTACTTACACCGACTGGCTCCAGTATATTTAGATGGATCAAACAAAGCATCATCTTCACTGTAATATCTATTGGAACTCCATCTGGTACATGACACAGAACACTCTCTACAAAGACAAAACACACAAAATAAATAACATTTGCACGACAGTTATTGTATAATAGTTAGAATGGAATGCACATACGGAAGCTACTGGCTTATTACTCTATAGGGAGAGATTTAGCAAACCTTCTAAAACAGAAAACTTGGAGGTGTTGCCAGTATTAGCCAAACAGATTCTACCTATCATTATAGAGTACATTATATAAAATGACAGCTACAATCTGATTGGTTGCTATAGGAAACACCTCCACTTGCCTTCATTTATCAGGTTTGGTATATCTCCCCACATAAAATTGGAAATTTCCCTAGAATAGTCAATTTGCTCAGCAGCACTGTACTTTGCATCAGGCATTCTCAACCTTCTTCTAATCACATATTCATTTATATATGTAGATGTTTAACACATACCTCCATAAACATTTATACCAAGTAACCTTTCATGGGCAGTACGGATGGTGTAAAGGATACCATTACTGCCTCACAGCACTGAGGTCATGGGTTCATTTCCCACCCTGTTCCTAACTGTGTGGAATTTGTCCCAGTAGTTGCGTGGGTTTCCTAGGGGTACTCCGGTTTCCTTCCACAATCTCCACAAATTCCACAAATGAGATTATGTGTCATAAATGAATTGCACACATGTGGCAAAAAGAGTAAAACTTAAAAAAAAAACATATACGTTGAGCATGAAAAAGTGGCAAAGTATAATCACCCCTTGATTAGGATACCATATCCACAATATTCTTTTACAATTTTTAACCTTTTTGCCACATGTGTGCAATTAATTTATGACACAATCTCATTTGTGTTTTTCTGTACTTATGTGTGTGTCTTTTTATGCAGATTAGTTTAAATATATATAAATTCATCTTCACTTCTATTGTGTAGTATATTCTTTCCTCATGGAAGAGCTGTGTTTCTCCTTTAATTTGTATCTATGTATTTATGGGACTGACTATCCCCATTATCTACACAGCTGCTTGGTGAATTGAGCTCTATATAGCGCCCGCCATCCTGAAAATAAGATTTTACTTACCGATAAATCTATTTCTCGGAGTCCGTAGTGGATGCTGGGGTTCCTGAAAGGACCATGGGGAATAGCGGCTCCGCAGGAGACAGGGCACAAAAAGTAAAGCTTTTCCAGATCAGGTGGTGTGCACTGGCTCCTCCCCCTATGACCCTCCTCCAGACTCCAGTTAGGTACTGTGCCCGGACGAGCGTACACAATAAGGGAGGATTTTGAATCCCGGGTAAGACTCATACCAGCCACACCAATCACACCGTACAACTTGTGATCTAAACCCAGTTAACAGTATGATAACAGCGGAGCCTCTGAAAGATGGCTTCCTTCAACAATAACCCGAATTAGTTAACAATAACTATGTACAATTATTGCAGATAATCCGCACTTGGGATGGGCGCCCAGCATCCACTACGGACTCCGAGAAATAGATTTATCGGTAAGTAAAATCTTATTTTCTCTATCGTCCTAGTGGACGCTGGGGTTCCTGAAAGGACCATGGGGATTATACCAAAGCTCCCAAACGGGCGGGAGAGTGCGGATGACTCTGCAGCACCGAATGAGAGAACTCCAGGTCCTCCTTAGCCAGAGTATCAAATTTGTAAAATTTTACAAACGTGTTCTCCCCTGACCACGTAGCTGCTCGGCAAAGTTGTAATGCCGAGACCCCTCGGGCAGCCGCCCAAGATGAGCCCACCTTCCTTGTGGAGTGGGCCTTTACAGATTTAGGCTGTGGCAGGCCTGCCACAGAATGTGCAAGTTGGATTGTGCTACAGATCCAACGAGCAATCGTCTGCTTAGACGCAGGAGCACCCATCTTGTTGGGTGCATACAATATAAACAACGAGTCAGATTTTCTGACTCCAGCTGTCCTTGCAATATATATTTTTAATGCTCTGACAACGTCCAGTAACTTGGAGTCCTCCAAGTCACTTGTAGCCGCAGGCACTACAATAGGCTGGTTCAGATGAAATGCTGACACCACCTTAGGGAGAAAATGCGGACGAGTCCGCAGTTCTGCCCTGTCCGAATGGAAAATCAGATATGGGCTTTTGTAAGATAAAGCTGCCAGTTCTGACACTCTCCTGGCCGAAGCCAGGGCTAGAAGCATGGTCACTTTCCATGTGAGATATTTCAAATCCACCTTTTTTAGTGGTTCAAACCAATGAGATTTTAGAAAGTCCAAAACCACATTGAGATCCCACGGTGCCACTGGAGGCACCACAGGAGGCTGTATATGTAGCACTTCCTTAACAAAGGTCTGGACTTCAGGGACTGAAGCCAATCCTTTTTGAAAGAAAATCGACAGGGCCGAAATTTGAACCTTAATAGATCCCAATTTGAGACCCATAGACAATCCTGATTGCAGGAAATGTAGGAATCGACCCAGTTGAAATTCCTCCGTCGGAGCACTCCGATCTTCGCACCACGCAACATATTTTCGCCAAATTCGGTGATAATGTTGCACGGTTACTTCCTTCCTTGCTTTAATCAAAGTAGGAATGACTTCTTCCGGCATGCCTTTTTCCTTTAGGATCCGGCGTTCAACCGCCATGCCGTCAAACGCAGCCGCGGCAAGTCTTGAAACAGACAGGGACCCTGCTGAAGCAAGTCCCTCCTTAGAGGTAGAGGCCACGGATCTTCCGTGATCATCTCTTGAAGTTCCGGGTACCAAGTCCTTCTTGGCCAATCCGGAACCACTAGTATCGTTCTTACGCCTCTTTGCCGTATAATTCTCAATACTTTTGGTATGAGAGGCAGAGGAGGAAACACATACACCGACTGGTACACCCAAGGCGTTACCAGCGCGTCCACAGCTATTGCCTGCGGATCTCTTGACCTGGCGCAATACCTGTCCAGTTTTTTGTTGAGGCGAGACGCCATCATGTCCACCATTGGTCTTTCCCAACGGGTTACCAGCATGTGGAAGACTTCTGGATGAAGTCCCCACTCTCCCGGGTGAAGATCGTGTCTGCTGAGGAAGTCTGCTTCCCAGTTGTCCACTCCCGGGATGAACACTGCTGACAGTGCTATCACATGATTCTCTGCCCAGCGAAGAATCCTTGCAGCTTCTGCCATTGCACTCCTGCTTCTTGTGCCGCCCTGTCTGTTCACATGGGCGACTGCCGTGATGTTGTCCGACTGGATCAACACCGGTTTTCCCTGAAGCAGAGGTTCTGCCTGGCTTAGAGCATTGTATATTGCTCTTAGTTCCAGAATGTTTATGTGAAGAGACGTTTCCAGGCTCGTCCATACTCCCTGGAAGTTTCTTCCTTGTGTGACTGCTCCCCAGCCTCTCAGGCTGGCGTCCGTGGTCACCAGGATCCAATCCTGTATGCCGAATCTGCGGCCCTCCAATAGATGAGCACTCTGCAACCACCACAGAAGAGACACCCTTGTCCTTGGAGACAGGGTTATCCGCAGGTGCATCTGAAGATGCGACCCTGACCATTTGTCCAACAGATCCCTTTGGAAAATTCTTGCGTGGAATCTGCCGAATGGAATTGCTTCGTAAGAAGCCACCATTTTTCCCAGGACTCTTGTGCATTGATGTACAGACACCTTTCCTGGTTTTAGGAGGTTCCTGACAAGCTCGGATAACTCCTTGGCTTTTTCCTCCGGGAGAAAAACCTTTTTCTGAACCGTGTCCAGAATCATCCCTAGGAACAGCAGACGAGTTGTCGGCATTAACTGTGATTTTGGAATATTCAGAATCCACCCGTGCTGTTTTAGCACTTCTTGAGACAGTGCTAATCCCATCTCTAGCTGTTCTCTGGACCTTGCCCTTATTAGGAGATCGTCCAAGTATGGGATAATTAATATGCCTTTTCTTCGAAGAAGAATCATCATCTCGGCCATTACCTTTGTAAAGACCCGAGGTGCCGTGGACAATCCGAACGGCAGCGTCTGAAACTGATAGTGACAGTTTTGTACAACGAACCTGAGGTACCCCTGGTGTGAGGGGTAAATTGGAACGTGGAGATACGCATTCTTGATGTCCAAGGATACCATAAAGTCCCCTTCTTCCAGGTTCGCTATCACTGCTCTGAGTGACTCCATCTTGAACTTGAACTTCTTTATGTACAGGTTCAAGGACTTCAGATTTAGAATAGGCCTTACCGAGCCATCCGGCTTCGGTACCACAAATAGAGTGGAATAATACCCCTTCCCTTGTTGTAGAAGAGGTACCTTGACTATCACCTGCTGAGAGTACAGCTTGTGAATGGCTTCCAAAACCGTCTCCCTTTCGGAGGGGGACGTTGGTAAAGCAGACTTCAGGAAACGGCGAGGTGGATCTGTCTCTAATTCCAACCTGTACCCCTGAGATATTATCTGCAGGATCCAGGGATCTACCTGCGAGTGAGCCCACTGCGCGCTGTAATTTTTGAGACGACCGCCCACCGTCCCCGAGTCCGCTTGAGAAGCCCCAGCGTCATGCTGAGGCTTTTGTAGAAGCCGGGGAGGGCTTCTGTTCCTGGGAAGGAGCTGCCTGTTGCTGTCTCTTCCCTCGACCTCTGCCTCGTGGCAGATATGAATAGCCCTTTGCTCTCTTATTTTTAAAGGAACGAAAGGGCTGCGGTTGAAAAGTCGGTGCCTTTTTCTGTTGGGGAGTGACTTGAGGTAGAAAGGTGGATTTCCCGGCTGTAGCCGTGGCCACCAAATCTGATAGACCGACTCCAAATAACTCCTCCCCTTTATACGGCAAAACTTCCATATGCCGTTTTGAATCCGCATCGCCTGTCCACTGTCGCGTCCATAAAGCTCTTCTGGCCGAAATGGACATAGCACTTACCCGTGATGCCAGTGTGCAGATATCCCTCTGTGCATCACGCATATAAAGAAATGCATCCTTTATTTGTTCTAACGACAGTAAAATATTGTCCCTGTCCAGGGTATCAATATTTTCAATCAGGGACTCTGACCAAACTACCCCAGCACTGCACATCCAGGCAGTCGCTATAGCTGGTCGTAGTATAACACCTGCATGTGTGTATATACTTTTTTGGATATTTTCCATCCTCCTATCTGATGGATCTTTAAGTGCGGCCGTCTCAGGAGAGGGTAACGCCACTTGTTTAGATAAGCGTGTTAGCGCCTTGTCCACCCTAGGAGGTGTTTCCCAGCGCTCCCTAACCTCTGGCGGGAAAGGGTATAATGCCAATAATTTCTTTGAAATTATCAGCTTTTTATCAGGGGCAACCCACGCTTCATTACACACGTCATTTAATTCTTCTGATTCAGGAAAAACTATAGGTAGTTTTTTTACACCCCACATAATACCCTGTTTAGTGGTACCTGTAGTATCAGCTAAATGTAACGCCTCCTTCATTGCCAAAATCATATAACGTGTGGCCCTACTGGAAAATACGGTTGATTCGTCACCGTCACCACTGGAGTCAGTGCCTGTGTCTGGGTCTGTGTCGACCGACTGAGGCAAAGGGCGTTTCACAGCCCCTGACGGTGTTTGAGTCGCCTGGACAGGCACTAATTGATTGTCCGGCCGTCTCATGTCGTCAAACGACTGCTTTAGCGTGTTGACACTATCCCGTAGTTCCATAAATAAAGGCATCCATTCTGGTGTCGACTCCCTAGGGGGTGACATCCTCATATTTGGCAATTGCTCCGCCTCCACACCAATATCGTCCTCATACATGTCGACACACACATACCGACACACAGCAGACACACAGGGAATGCTCCTAACGAAGACAGGACCCACTAGCCCTTTGGGGAGACAGAGGGAGAGTTTGCCAGCACACACCAAAAGCGCTATATATAACAGGGATAGCCTTATAATAAGTGCTTCCTTATAGCTGCTTTATATATATC